>NC_039364.1:259693427-259993427 GCF_003573695.1 Papaver somniferum | reverse complement strand
TAATCAGGCTCACGGATTCTATCTGTTTGATTTGTTAATTACATTGAGAAACAGAGATATAACTCTTGGATATATTTTCCTTGATTGAGTCTGACTGTCTAGTTGATTCTCTTGGATATATATTGGAGTTAGTCCATACAGGTTGCCTAACGAAATATTGGGTGTGGTTGTTAGACCCCCCGCTTTTTCAATTGGTATATATCAGAGCAGGAAAACACGTTTAAGACCTCATAAGTCTGTGTCTGTAGCAATATGACTCTTTGGATATTACAGTCTCTATAAACGCTTTACCAGAATTAGATCTACTCAACTCCGAGTTTGTTCTAGAAACCATCGATGAGGTTGAGTGCTTTGATCTTGAAAAATTCATCAAAAATCTTTGTCGAGAGAAACAATGATTGATAAGGAAAATTGATGGTCTTCATTGCGAAAATTATATCAAAAACTCTGATCTTCGAGAACGTTCCGAAGAGCTAGTTAATCTCCAGAAGAAGTTGGATGAACAAGTCCGGATCAACTCTGATCTTGTTGAAGATATTGCAAAATATAAGGATTTGAAGTCTGTCAAAGTATCTTCAATGGATTTGAAAAACTCCTTTAATTCTTCCCCGAAGAATTGTCGTAAGTCAGGAGATAAGCGAGGTTTAGGCTTCGTGAAACCCGATGCACTCAGAACCTCTTAGATGAGTTTAAAGATGTTGGTACATGTATGTTTTGTGGTTCTCATAATCATTTTCAACATACGTGTACACCTTTCAAGAAAATTTTAAAGGTTGATAGTGATCTTCACAAGAAAGCTGAACAACTGTTTACTTCTCTCAAAAGGTGTACAAATCTAACAAGAAAACCCAAACGGGATAGTAGTGTTAGTATGAGAGATTTTTCTCTAAAATCAACATCACCATTTCAATGGTTTATTAATAATGGATGTAGCCGACATATGACTGGAGATCTTTCGTGGTTTGTGAATTCAAGCGATTTTGAAGGAGGTCCAGTAACATGGGAGTTGTTGCTACATAAGAAAGAAGGAGATGATCAAACCACCTGGCGTTCCTGAAATCCATGATGTAGTGTACGTTAAAGCTATGATTGATAATCTTCTTTCCGTTAGTCAAATTTGTGAGAAAGGCCATAAATTTGTCTTCAATGCGAATAGATGTGACGTTGTAGACAAAACTGGAAAAGTAATTTTCAGGGAACTCGTGGCAAAAATAATTTTATCTCTTAGATACTCAGTTTAGCAATTGTTGCAATTTGACTAAGTTGGAATCTACACATCTTTGGCATGAACGTTTTGGCAACATCAATTATCGCCTTCTAAATAAGATCATCAACAAAGAACTTGTTAGAGGTGTTCCCAAAATCAATGCTAAGATTGATGGTGTATGTGGTGCCTGTCAGAAGGGTAAACAAAAGAAAGTTCCACATAAATCATCTTGAGATATTCTCACTAAAGCTCCACTTGATTTAATTTATATGGATCTCTTCGGCCCTATTCAACAACCTACTGTTGCTGGGAAGAAGTATGCTTTAGTTATGGTAGATGATTACACCAGGTTTACTTGGGTGGCATTTTTAGCTCATAAGAATGAAACCCTTGGTGAATTCAAGATTATTGTTAATAGAATCCAGAACGAACAAGGTCGCAAGCTAAAGAAAATTAGAAGTGACCGTGGAACTGAATTCAAGGACACTAAGGTGTTTGAATTTTGTGACAGATTGGGGATTATTCAACAATACTCACCACCCATTACTCCACAAGAAAATGGAGTTGCAGAAAGGAAGAATGGGAACATTCAGGAAATGGCAAGGGTAATGCTCCATAACAAAAACTTACCGTTAAAGTTTTGGGGAAAAGCTATTTTTACAGCATGCTACTTGATCAACCGTGTCTATCTACGGTTAAAATATCTAAATACTCCTTATGAGTTGCGGTACGGTAAGAAGCCCAACTTACACTATCTCAGAGTGTTTGGAAGTAAGTGTTACATTCTGAAAGATCGAGAACAAAAAAGGAAATTTGATTCTAAAAGCGATGAAGGTATCTTTCTTGGATATGCATCTGATAGTCGTGGTTTTCGAGTACTTAATCCAAGAACCCAAGTTATGATGGAATCTGCAAATGTCATCATCGATAATGTGAGTAATTTTCTTCATGATAGCTCTCCTGTTGAATTGCCTCCAACTGAGAAAATTAAGAAAGACGAGGAAATTCCAGAATCAGTAGAAGTTGTTCCAACAGTTGTTGATCCTAACGTTTCTAGTGACGAGGAGAAAATCCTAATCAGGTTATTCCTGTTGAACAAGAACGTGCTCCACCATGACACCTCTGTGTTCAAAGGAATCATGATACTAACAGAATAAATGGAGGAAAAGATTCTAAGGCTAAGGCGAGATGACAACTTCAAAATATTTGCAATTTTGGTTGTTATCTATCGCAAGTAGAACCGAAAAATATTAATGAAGCTCTTAGTGATACCTTTTAGGTGAATGCAATACATGAAGAGTTAAATCAATTTCAAAGACAAGATGTATGTGATCTCGTACCTTGTCCCTCCAATATCAATATTTTTGGTACCAAATGGATATTCCAGAACAAGTCTGATGAATTTGACACCATTATCAGAAACAAAGCCAGACTTGTCGCTTAGGGATATTCACAAATTGAAGGTATCGATTTGGACAAAACCTTTGCTCCTGTGGATCTCCTTGAGTCAATTCGGTTGTTATTAGTTCATTCTTGTTTTCTTAAGGTTAAGCTATTTCAAATGGACATAAAATATGTGTTCCTAAACGGAAATTTAAAGGAAGAGGTTTATGTTGCTAAAACTAAAGGATATGAAAGTCTAGACTTCCCAGATCATGTCCTTAATTTCAAAAATGAATTATATGGGTTAAAACAAGCACCTCGTGCAAGGTTCGAAAAACTAACTACTTCTCTTCTTAGGAAAGCTTTTCGAGAGGTGGAGCTGATAAAACATTGTTTACCAAATGGAATGGGAAAGATGTAGTCATTGCCCAAGTTTATGTAGATGATATCATCTATGGATCCACATCCGAGAAACTTGCTAAAGATTTTCAAGTCTCTCTTGGTAAGGAATTTGAAATGAACAATGTTGGTGAATTGAAATTCTTTTTATGATTACAGATTCAACAACACAAGGACGGAATTTACTTATCTCAAAAAAAATATGCTAAGGATCTTGTTACAAGGTTCGGTCTTGATAAGTCAACTCCAAATCTGACTTTTATGCCCACCACTGGTAAACTACATCGAGATGAGAAATGAGTTAATGTGGATCACAAACATTACCGATCTATTATTGGAAGTCTTTTATATCTCACAGCTACTAGAACTGACATTTCTTTTAGTGTTGGTTGTTGTGCTATATTTCAGGCTAATCCAAAGGAATCTCATCTTGCAGCTGCAAAAAAGATAATGTGATATATTCAACACAGTATCGGGTAAGGTCTATGTTAGAGCATTTCTCGGTCGAACTCGCATGCGTTGCTATCTCAAGCATGTTTGTCAATCTTAGTGATCAAAACTATAAGTCTTGATTTCCAGTCTATTATATCTAAGTCTCGGACTATGATAGAAAGTGTAGTTGAGCTCAAGAACTCCATGGCAATCATCATACAAGACGAATAAATACTCAAGGAACTGGTGAAAATTCATCGACTAAAAGGTATGTGGAGACTTGAACTTATCTATCACTCAAAAGTCTATCTACTATATCTCATATTTTGAGACAAAAGTCGTTTTGCTATATAGACTTTGATTATACACATTTGCTATTTCGAGCCGAGTTTATCTCTCCTATCTATTTCTCTAAATATGTGTTGGTAAGCTTTTGCTTCGGACAAGTTCATCTTTACTTAGTGACGAAAGTCATGTTATGTTTCAATCACTTTGAAAATTGCTTACTTTAATGAAAAATAGTTTGTGAATAACAACTATATAATAACGTCCTCTAAGAATGTTTCAATGATTGAAATGAGAGTTTAGATTATATAAGCATTATTGGATATAAGTGATGAGTGCTAAAAAGTGCATATTTCTATATATTTTTCTTGGCATTTAACTCATCTTTTGTGCATTAATTCTACATTTTAACCCATATTCTGTATTTTCATTGTTTTCAAGAATAAATATTTTTATTAATTAATTTTGTATTTTTAGGTACCAAATAAAGTTTGGATGAATTGCGGAGCGAAAAGAGCAGAAAAGTAGTGAAAAGCCGGGAGGAATTACGCAAGGAAGCCGCGAAGAATGTTGTGCACAAGACCAAAAGGTTAGAACTGGGCTTGAAGAGGAAGAATTGTTCTTAAAGAAGATATGGGCTTGGCATATCCAAGGCCCAAAACCCTCACCCAGATCCATTTCCTATATCCATACCCGTTTCCCTTTCTAGCCGTCAGATTGGACACATCTGAATCCAATGGTCGCAACATCGCCAGTACATCAAAGTCTGAAGCTCCTGCTTCACACTACAACACCTAACTCCAATCTCCGCCGTTCATTTTGATGTATTATACATCCAACGGTCGCTACAAGCTCCCTTCTATCTCGCCGTTAGATCAATCTATCATTTACGCATCCCACGGCTCATCTTCGCGAATCATCGAGACTTGATGCAACCGCTCAACACCCAAGCACCTAATACCTATACCCATCAACCAAACACTCCCATCCTTCTTCTCCATCGACTTCACCTCCCTCACCTCCGTCTGCAACAGCCTCACCTTCACCACCAACTCCGCCAACTCCACTGCCTCAACCACCACAATCAACCACCAAAAGCCATCATGGATATCCCTCACTGAAACCCATCATTCCCCTAAACTTCTAGCCATCTATTCTCTCGATTTCTTCCCTGATTTCTCTCTGAAACCCTAGGTAAGAAATCAATAGAATAGGTCGAGTTAGAAAAGCAATTGGAAGGCATGGAGAGGAGCAGGAGAGTCAGAAGAAGAATGGGTCGAAGGCTATGAAGCAAATCAGAGAAGTATGGGTAAGATTCAAAAAACCCTAATTTACTGTTTTTGGGGATTTTGGGGAAAACTTGTGTAGAAACCTAATTGAAGCTTGTAACTATAAATAGGACTTGTGGGTGTTGTTGTAGAGGTATGCCTGGACTAGCCAGAGCACCACCAAGAGGCCTGGAATAGCCAGGACCTCAACTGTTAAATTTCAGTTGTTCAATTCATCATGTTCTAGTTTAATTGCTAAGGGGGAGATGAAATCATGATGCTTCTGCTAATTCAATCCAAGCTAGATATTGTGCTTGTTGTGCTGAAATGTTTAGGATAGTCTTAATCAAAGAACATCCTTTAGGTTGTTAAAACACCTAAGTGGCTTCTCTGCGGGTAGTTGCAGTGTGAGAGCCCCAACTATCACAAGGTTTAGAATTATCTTAGTGCCTTTAGCCTCCTTTCTAACCCAAACCTTTGATGAGCAGCAGGCATAGAACCTCCACTGCCATCTAGTTAGTCAGTTGAGCCAAGAAGCTCACTGATAACTATAAAAGGGACAAGAGCAGTATTGAACTGAGATTGCCTTAGCATAGGTAAAATGGTGGATTTGAAGCCTTAGTACCCTGTTACCTTGCTTTACTTTCTGTCACTAATTCAGTTACACCAAAACAGCTCAGTTGTGTTTCAACACAACACAAAAATCTTTTTTTTTGTCAGAAATCTCTAGGAAAACAACAATAGCTCCCTCCAAGTCCCTGTGGACAAACCCCTGCTTATTCACTTTCTACTTTAGATCCTGTGCACTTGCAGGTGTAAATATAACCATAGTTTTAGGTTTAATTCCTTAGCTATCAATAAGCACTGTGTGGCAACACATATATGTATAAGTCCTTTTTACTTGAACCGAAGTATGCGTACTTTGTTGATCAAGAAAACCGGAATAAGTGTTGTGAGCCAAGTCCGCGAACTGGCGGAAGTTCTCTTCCCGCAAAAGAATAGTCAATCTAATTCTCTTTCGAGAAATATGGAAGAGAGTAATGGGAAGAAGGTACATATTGTTCCTAAACGCACTCAGAAGTGGGTACCAAAGAAAGCCAACGTTGCTTTGGGTGTGAAAAAGAATGATCTCCCAGAAAATTTCATAACTATGGAGAAGGCAGTATCCATGATGTTGGAACTTAAAAGGTTCTTTGGAAAAATGGATTTAAATGTGAAAGGTTCTAAAAGTGATCTATTTCATGATAATCGAAAAGTGAAACAAAATAAGCCAAAAACTATAGATGGTGAAAACTCCATAGTTACGGAAAAGTCTGTTTCAGTCACTTGTGGTGGCAAGACATTGTTCACCTCAACACAACTTGATTGTGTTGTAAGTGCATCCTCACCAAGGAATGCCCTATTAAGTATATGGTGAGGGAAGCACGAGAATTGGGGCACACATATTGTGTTAGGTATGATATTGAATGTTTGGAAAAGCTGTAGGATTCACGACAGGATCCTTCTAAAAGGTACGTCTATAAACTTGAGCAAGATTTGTGTTTTTATCATTTGATTAGAGTACTTATGATGATCCATGTATCTTTCTTATCGTTCATTTCTACCTTACTTGATTTGTGTTTAAGGTTCTTAAATGTTTAGGTTTGAAAATAGTAGTTCGGGATGTTTGGTTTTAAAATCAAAAAAATACAGGGATTTTAGTTCGCAAACCCGTTTGCATACTGCTCCAGGTCACGAAAATTCGTTTGCAAACCAGTATGCATATTGGCATGTAGACATCGATATTCGGTAAACTTGTTTTGTCCATAACGTCTTCGTCGGAACTCGGAATGACCTCATTCTTTTTGCATTCTTTTTCTCTTTGAATTATCTTCAAAATGGTGATGAGAAATCCTGGATTTGGATGAGTTAAGATTGGTCTTTGTTCTGTTTCTTGTATTTGAGTGTTTTGCTCAAAATTCTAAGTTTATTTGGAAGATGATTTTGCAATATTAATCTTTATTGGTTTTATATATTGTAAAAATTGTTACGGGATATGTGTGTTTGCGTCCGTGAACTATGATTGTCCCATATATGTCAAAAGTTAAGCCTATTATGTCATTTTGCAAATATTGATGGAAGATATCATGAACTTTTGATTGCAAAGATTAAGTCTATGATATCATTATGCAAATATTGATGAAAAATAGAATGAATCTTTGAATATTCCGCAGTATTGATCTTTCCTTGATCCACTTCTATGTGAAAGTACTTTATGGCTCCATAAGTTTTCTTATATTGAGCATTTCCGATTAAATTAATCATGGGTTCTCTTGTGGTTAATTTAATTCAGTTTTCTGGATATAAATTCATGTTTCATGTGATTTGTTAATGTCCAAATAAATCCTTATTTTCTTGCAAAAGTAAGGTCTCTCTTGTTATTCTTTCGAGAATGACATTTTATGGGGGAGAGTTCTTAATTGAACTTGTGCTTAATTGCCAATATTTGTGGGGAGTGCAGCTGTGGAATGTTGTAGGGGTTTTCTTGTATCTTTATAAACTCCTTGATGAATACACTAAGTTTCAACTATGTGAAATCATCGAAACAAAGTTGATACGTTCTCATTTAGTCATGAAGTATCTCTATGAGAACTTCATTATGATCCCACTAGTTTTCGTACCTTTGCCAATTTCTATTGAAAAAAAGGGGAGAAGTAATGTGTAGTTCACACTACAAATACATGTGGTTTATAGATCATTATGTAAGGAGGGGTAGTTTTCGTTGTGAGATGAAGTATTGACTAAGGGAGAGTGATACATATCAACGTAGTATTATTTCCAAAGTTGTGATACAATTGGACTTTGATGCTGTGTAATAATACTATGACATTATATAACAATAATTGAGAACAATTGTTTTCTTATTGTTATGGCTACGGATCTTCAACAACTATGATGCTGAGTTGAACACGTTCAGAATCACTAAAGTACTTGGAAGTGAAGAAGATTTCGAGTAATGTTGAAGAACCAAGGAAATCAAGCATTTGGATGAGAAGCTACAAAGTTTATTTATTTTGTAATCCATATGTATTGATATTTTTGTGAAAATTGACAAAGGGGGAGATTGTTAGAGCACTTCTCGGTCGAACTCGCAAGCGTTGATATCTCAAGCTTGTTGTCAAGTTTTAGTTCCCAAAACTATAAGTCTTGATTTCTAGTCTACTTATAGCTATGTCTCGGATTAGGATAGAATGTGTAGTTGAGCTTTAGACTTCACGGTGTTCATCGATTGAAGACGAAGAACTACTAAGGGGAGCTTGTGGAAATTCACCAACAAAAGGTATGTGGAGACTTGAACTTATCTACCACTCAAAAGTCTATTTCTATTCTATCTCATATTGAGACAAAAGTCTATAGCTATATAGACTTTATATTATACACATTTGATATTTCGAGCTGAGTTTAACTCGCTTACATATTTCTCGAAATATGTGTTGGTAAACTTTCTCTTTAACCAAGTTCATCTTTATTCTTGACGAAAGTCAAAAGATGATGATGTGAAAATCGCCTGGTAACATCTCACATGGTTTGTGTGAGACAGTAATTTGATGTAGACTTGGAATGTTTCGTATTGATTTATTGATCACTTGAAAATTGCTTTGAAGCTAATAGTTTATTTGAGACAGCTATTCTCGTCTTCCAAAATGTTTTAATGATTAAGATGGAGTTTAGAACTATTAACCATGATTGGATATAGAACAGTATGCGTACTTGTATGCTAACTGTTGCAAGTTATTTAAGTCCGGGAACCATAGTATGGATACCCGTATGCGTACTGGTTGGTTAGTTGAAAGTCTGGGAACTTAGTATGCATACCCGTATGCGTACCGTCTGAATAGTTCAAGTCCGGGAATTCAACTGAGTTTGGTGCGTACGACAGTATGAATACCCGTTCGCACACTGGAGAACCCAGACCAAGTTCGGAATTCTAAGTATGCGTACCCGTTTGCATACTTGAGTGGGTTAAGTTCTAAAATCGGTTTGTTCATGAAAAAATACATTTATATATTAAGGAATGCAATCTTTTGCAAACCGTGGATATAATGTTTATGAATTGATTCAAGTGAATCAAAATCGATTTTGCTTCAATTGTGCCTTATATACTTCTATGAGAACATAAACAATTGAACAACTCCATAACTAGTTTCATTTGAGTCATTTGAAGTAGTTGTGATTAAGATGAACAAGGTTGATATGAAAGTGTTCATATGGCTAACTTCGGTTAACTATTCACTACACCATTTTAAGGATATAGCAACCCAGAGTAGCAACAGCGCTAGTGCCGTTGCGAAATTTCCGTTGCTAATTTCGGTTGCTATATTTTCGCAACGCCATATGCCTGTTGCTAATTTAGCGACAGCAGAATTTCGGTTGCGAATAGCAACGACGAGGTGTTCATGCATGCGAAGCACGCGTGCGGTCGGAAGCACTTTGACATTTTTTTCGCCCAAGTCAAAGTTTGGTCAGTCTTCTGCTTTATTTTTCCACCCCTTCAGCCTTATCTACCTATACTTGGAATTTTCATAGCCACTCAGCCATTTTCATTTTTTCTCACTCTTTTTTTTTTTCTTTTCTGCTCCCGCATGATATTTTCTCCCCTTGAAGATTCAGTTGCAGCTAGATCTTAAGTGTTAATCTTAGAGGTTTGGTTGCTCGTGTTTGATCTGGTAAGTGTTTATCATTATTCGTTTTTCCATTTCATTTTATGGATTCTAGGGTTTCACGATTTTAGGGCATTTGATTTCAGGTTTCATCTGTGAATCTGCTTTTTTCTTTCTTTCTTTCTTCTTTTTTTTTTCATTTTAGTTTACTGATTTTAGGGTTCATTTCTGAATCTTTTTTCGATTTTAAAGATTTTGATTTTAGTTTTTCAATTTCAGTTTCTCGATTTTAGGGTTTCATCCGTGAATCTGTTGTTTCCGGTTTTAGTTTTTTTATTTCTTCTTTCGATTTAAAGGGTTTTATTTGTGAATCTAACACGATTTTATTTTTTCCATTTTAGGGTTTGTCAAGGTTGAAGAGCTGGACTACTTTGAAGAAAGAACTGAAGAACATAGAAGGTATAAGTTTAATTTATTGTTTTATGTTAAGTTGTTTTAGAGGTTTTGATCAATTTTCAGTTTTGGGTTTAATTTCTATTTTAGGGTTTCAGAATATGAACTGATTTAATGATTTGTTATTGTTATATGATTATAGTTTTCTCATCAGAGTTTGGACATAGAAGAACTGGTCAGAGTTGAATTTGGAAGAACTAAGAAGGTATATGTTTCTATGAACTAGTAGTGAAGTTGTTTTGATTGTACTTTAATATTGTTTTTGTGAAGTTGTTTTGATTTTGGATGATAATAGCATGTCTGAGATTTGTATGTTTACTGAACATGATAAGTAGTCCTAGTGGTGATTCTGAAAAGCTACTTGTTGCTCATTCTCTCTTTACTGAGAGGATGTTTATGTCGTTAACCTAAGGGCTTCGGAAACCCTACCACTAGAACTAGTTTGTTTAAATTATGAACTTAGGAAGTTTTGAAAGTTTGTATGAACTGAAATTAGGAAGTTTTGAAAGTTTGTATGAACTGAGTTCCTTAGGAAGTTTTTTAATTAATTTGTATGATCTTGTAAAGTACTTTGTTTGATCTTGTAAAGTTTATTTTGAGAGTAATATATCATCTGATGAGAACAAGAAATGGATGAAGTGGATATGTCAAAATAGAATTGGTTAGCAGTTTATCGTGATTCAGTTCATAGCTACAGGTTAGACTTCAAGTGGGATGGAAACTGGCAGAGTTTATACACTTGAATTTTAACGTGTAGCTTTAAAGTTCTAAGTGAAAAGAAATCACGATAACTTCATGACTTAGCTCTATTGTTTAGTTGTATTCATTTCATTGATCAAAAATACTGCTAGTTTTGATTTGATGTTGAGTACATATACGGTCTGAATTAACAAAATCTAGGCTCTCTGTTTGGATTTGCTTAGGCTTTTTTAAATTAGTAGAATCATTGCTGGTAAATCCGTCAACCAAAACCCATTACTTTAATAAGCTTAGTTTTTGTGTTTAGCTTGTGAAATTAGTGTAGACTTACAAATTGGGATAGGTTTGATTTTCCTATTTGGCGTCAGAGGTTTGCAATTAGTGAGGAATTGGGTTTTAGTTACTGATTGCTTTGGTGTGATTAAGTGTAGTTGGAGATTCCCATGGTGATATGGCACAAACTACATGGACCAGTGGAGAGACGATAACTAATGGTCCTTGCTTGTATTATGTCTGTTTGTTGCTTGGTTAATTTACTGAGAGACAAGAAATATGATTCTTGTTTATTGAATGATTACAAGTAGGATATGTGTTTTGCGTAATGCGTGTAGGTATTGGTTCAACTAGGAGATATACTTGACTGGAACCGATGTACTCCGGACAGATCAGTGACATAGATGATTATCAAGCATGCCAGGCAAGTAACTTTGGTTTTTGTTGTTACATATATCATTTATCTTCCTAAACTTAATGTATTATCTTAAATCAGATATACGCGATTCTGCAAGAGACGTTGCAAGCATTAGGTGGTAAAGCAATGGTGGTGGGACATACTCCTCAAACTGAAGGAATAAATTGGTATTTCCTTATTCTTGCTTATGGAACTTTTGGTCGGACAAGCTCAAATATAATATTATATATGCTAATTGCCGAAAGTATGTTTTGTCTCTTGAACTGCAGTAAATACGGTTGTTGTATATGGCGTGTGGATGTTGCAATGTCCAGCGGAGTCCTTAATTCAATACCGGAGGTAAAGTATTTGTTTCTGCACCCTTTCATATGTAACATAAACGCCTTTATTAAGCTTGGTGCATACATGGCCTGCTTTACTTCGATTCTGACATATATATGCCTAAACTTTGAACTTTCTGTTGATTAGGTTCTAGAAATAATTGAAAATGAAGCCAGGGAAATAAGGAGCAGAACAAATATGTTTAGAGAATTTCAGGTTGTTGACTACAGATGGAGATTCCTACATCTGATAAGGCGATTATTAGAATTGCTAGGTATATTTCAACTCTATTCAATTAATTCTTCATTTGGAAACCTGGAAGTTGGCTTACTGGGTATACCAATTGATGCGGTGGTGGAGATTTGCCGCTACAATTTGTGTTGAAGTTCATCCTGTTGCGATACTGCTGGTCAAGGGAAATTTGGTGGCCTTAGAGATGGATATTAGTAAGATTTTTCTTTCATCTTTCCCTTTTTTTTCTTTGACTTATGGTTAGACATGGTATAATATTTGGCATGTTCATGGTGATACTATCTTGGATTATTCAAGCCTTTTTTCCCCTCTTCGTATTACAAACTATCTTAATTACACTTGGGCTAGTATTTAAGAAACTACCTCTGCAAGATATTGTGATTGTGATTCTTAGAGTTTGAAAATTATGGAGTAAAGTTATTGCTGGACCTTACTGTTGGCAGGGGACTTTTATTGAGGATTGGGGTCGCTTGCAATCGCAGGAAAAAAATTAATCGTGTGGTTGAAATGCTCATTACAAGAAGCTGAGGTTCTGTAAGCAAGCCAGGCATTATTGGACTTTCAAGTGAGAGTACTTTGACCTTCATTGCTTATTATTAAGTGCCATACTACTTCGGTATTGTAGAGACCTTAATTTGTATCATAATTGAGTTTGAGTGGTAGCAACTGGTTTAGTCAATTGAGTTTCGGATGTTGATTTAATTTCTTTTCGTCTTGTTTGCTCGAAGTAGGGCATTTCTTTGCTTTCCAACCCATTTAAGCTTGGACCTGTAACATACCAACTGATTTCTACCCCTTCATTTTTGCAAGAGAAAGGACTTAGGGATGAATTTCAGGAGCTTAACTCTCGATTTCTAAATCAAGATGCGTACATTGAAGAACGCTGAATGGTGAATAAAAAGGTGGAATCCTGCACTCTAAAGTATCACACTGGCTCCCTCCATTCAAAGAAACAAAGGTATAAATGTCAAGACAATTTTTTTTATCACTGCCTTCTTCATTTAATGTGTAGGAAGAGTAAACTTGATATGGATTAATCAAGAGTAATCTAGAGTAATATGGGTTCAATCGAGCTATGTCGGTAGTATAAGAAGCATCTAGAGTGCTTAGCTAGTAAGTAAGAGGGTGGTTGATTTGTCTAGAGTGTTAGTGAATTTTGTTGTAAAAGATTGTTGGAAAGCCGGTCACTAGATTATTCTAGAGTAGTCGTATACTAGATAGTAAAAGAAAGTTCTTGACCTTCAAGAGGTCGGTTAACTAAAGCTATAAATAGGCTTGAGTGGGTTCAGTTATAACTTGTAAAGTTGTAAGTGAGTGGAAACTCGAAGTTGGTAGTAAGGTTTGTACTCGAGTGAAATCATGAGTGGTAAGGTGTTAGGAAAAAAAATAGAGAGAGCATTCTGTAAAGAAAATTAAGGTCTGTAAGACCAAGTTTTAAAAAAGAAATAAAAGTTTCTTTTTCTTAAGTGACCCGTGAGTTCTTTGAGTGAGTCTAAACACATTTTAAATACCTATTAGCCTTTAACCTTAAATTCTAGGCTCTCTGTTTTGATTTTAGGACTGTATTATTGTTCTCTCATTCTCACACTTGTCTCTCTGTTTGGATTTGCTTTTACATTCTCCATTTAGTTCACTTATAGCAGAGTTAATTAATTTCTTGATATTTGCTTTTCATGGTTTTGACTTCTCTCTGCATATTATATAAAATCTAGGGTTTAGTCTTTTTTTTGTAACCTTAGTACTGAAACATCAAATTGGTTATTATGCAGGTATTTGGGATTAAGTCAAAAAGGAGAACTTGGTGATATTTTAGCAGCAGCTGCATCTAAGTATGATTTGCTGAGGAAGTTTGTTAAGCAAGCGGAGTCTCGTGATACATTCTAGTGATATGTTAGTCCTTCTTTCCCTGTTTTTCAATGACTCTGTCAGTTGACACAAATTAACTAGGTTACACATCCATTTATAAACATCAACACAGAACGAAAGTTGTATGTCAGTCACAAAATTTGGGTTATGTAACTTGTGTACATTTCTATTAATTGAAGAATCCTTTCTTCTATAATATTATCTAGTGGTGATTCTCAGTAAGATTCTCCACAATACAGTTTTGTATCACCATTGTAATTTGTATATCTGTGTGGATGTTGAATATGGGGAACTGGGTAATTGCAGGGGAGGAAATGTGGGGGTAATGAATTTTGACTAGGTCAATAAACATAGACCTGACCTTTTTTTGTGGTTGCAAAAAATTAGCAACCTCAACCCTCTGTTGCAAAATTAGACCCAGAACCAATAAATTAGAACCGGAACCAACGGTATCTAGTTCCGGGTAAGGGTATTCCTGTAATTAGAAACAGATTAGAAACAGCAGGCTGTTGTTGCGAATAAAAAATGTAGCAATGGAAAGTGTCGTTGCGAATTGCCGTTGCTGACCGAGATTCGCAACAAAGCATATGTCGTTGCTAAAAATTGCGACACCGTGTTTAGCAACAGCGAAAGCCTGTTGCGACCCTGTTTAGCAATTTCTATGAAAGGTTGCTAATACCTTAAAATGGTGTAGTGATTGGTGAGCCAACTATGTGCACACGTTTGGGTGCGGTTACTCATACCTAAATGAAGTCACGTTTCATTTGTGTATAACAAGCTAAGTTCGATCTAACAGTTGAAAGATATTAGCTTGACTCTAATCAGGTTTTCATCTAATGGTAAATATTGAATGCTTTATTACCAAGATAGCAATGATTGCAAACCCTGATTTGAAGACTATATAAGGGAGAACTCTAGCAACTGGGAAACCTAATGCCCACACCTCCTGTGTGATATTAGTTGCGACTAGAGTCGATTCTCCTTTAACCTAGGTTTTTCCTAAAACCATTATAGGTTAACGACTTAAAGTCTTCATTGGGATTCTGAAGCCAGACCCATCTATTTTCTCTGTAGTTGCATGTTCTGATCTTGATGTTTTCTACCGTGGTTGAGTACTATCTTCTCTAAGATTTGCTCGAGATTTAATCTCCGATAGGTAAGATAAAAAGTAGTCACAAACATCTTCGTATCATGGTTTGTGATCCCACAATATCTTGTTTCGCTTCCACACGATTAAGATTATTGTGAGGTGATTGATATTACTAGGCTGTTCTTCGGGAATATAATTCCGGTGTATCAATTGGTTCATGTTCACCTTGATTTATCAAAAGACAGAACAAAAACTCGTAGGTATTTCTGTGGGAGACAGATTTATCTATTTAATAGACTTTTTTGTGTGAGACAGATTTGTTTATCAAGTCTCCGACTTTGGGACGTAGCAACTCTTAGTTGTGGGTGAGATCAGCTAAAGGAATCAAGTGCGCAGAATCCAGCGTGGTTCAAGAGGCGTAAGGAACACGACTGTACCTTAATCAGTGTGAGATTGGTTAGGGCTCAACTACATTCTAGTCCGAAGTTAACTTGTAGTACTATAGAGTCTGTAGTGTGGTGTTCAAATCTGGACTAGGTCCTGGGGTTTTTCTGCATTTGCGGTTTCCTCGTTAACAAAATTTCTGGTGTCTGTGTTATTTCTTTTTCGCATTATATTTTTATATAATTGAAAGATCACAGGTTGTGCGTAGTTCAATTAATTAGATAATTCAACCTTTGGTTGTTGATAAAAATTGATTGAAGCTTGGATATTGGTCTCTGGTACCATCCAAGTTATTTCTCATATTAACCCGGCTCACAGATTTCTATCTGTTCGATTGAAGATTGATTTGAGAAATTGATATATAACTCTTGGATCTATTTTCCTTGATTGAGTCTGACTATCTAGTTGATTCTCTTGGAAATATATTGGAGTTAGTCCATACATATTGCCTAAACGAAATATTGGGTGTGGTTGTTATACCCCCGGTTTTTCACTATCAGTATGGGCAATAAAATCTTGGAGTTTCAGTGAAGTGTTGTTTCAATTCCTCATTTGTTTATAATAGTAGTAGTGTTTTTCTATTTAGTATCAAAATGTCCAAAGAAATCCTTCTTTTCTTGTAAAAGTAAGGTCGTTCTTGTTGTTTTTTAGGGAATGACATTTTATGGGGTAGAGTTCTTAATTGATCTTATGCTTAATTGCCAAATTTTTGTGGCGAGTGCGGCTGTAGAATATTGTAGGAGTTTTCTTGTATATTTATAAACTCCTTGATGAATACACTAAGTTTTGACTATGTGAAATCATCGAAACAAAGTTGATATGTTCTCTGTTAGTCATGAACTGTCTCTAATGAGAATTTCATAATGATCCCGTTAGTTTTCGTACCTTTGCCAATTTATATTGACAAAAAGGGGGAGAATTATTTTGTAGTTCACACTACATACATATGGTTTACGGATCATTATGTAAGGGGGAGTGGTTTCCATTGTGAGATGAACTATTAACTAAGGGGGAGTGATACATATCACCATAGTATTATTGTACAATTGAACTTTGATGTTGTGTAACAATGCTATGACACTGTATAACAATAATTGAGAACATATGTTTTCTTATTGTTATGGCTACGGATCTTCAACAAATATGATGCTGAGTTGAACACGTTCAGAATCACTGGAGTACTTAGAGTAATGAAGAATTCAAGGAATGTTGAAGAATCAAGGAAACAAGCATTTGGATGAGAAGCTACAAAATTTATTTATTTTGTAATCCATATGTATTGATAGTTTTGTCACCAAAATTGACAAATGGAGAGATTGTTAGAGAATTGGTCGGTCGAACTCGTAAGCATTGCTATCTCAAGCTTGTTTGTCAAGTTTAGTTGTCAAAACTATAAGTCTTCATTTCTAGTCTATTTATATCTATGTTTTGGATTAGGATAGAATGTGTAGTTGAGCTTTATACTTCACGACGTTCATCGATTGAAGACGAAGATCTACTAAGGGAAGCTTGGAGGAACTTCATCAACAAAAGATATGTGGAGACTTGAACTCATCTATCACTCAGAAGTCTATTCTATTTTATCTCTTATTGAGACTAAGTCGTATAGCCATATAGACTTTATGTTATACACATTTGATATTTCGAGCTGAGTTTAACTCGCTTATATCTTTCTCAAAATATGTGTTGGAAAGCTTTTTGCTTTAACTACGATCATCATTATTCTTGACGAAGTCAAAAAATGATCATGTGAAAATCGTCTTGTAACATCTTACATGATTTGTGTGAGACAGACATTTGATGTAGATTCAGAATCTTTCGTATTGATCATTCAATCACTTTAAAATTGCTTATAATCTAATAGTTTGTGTGAGACAACTATTGTCGTCTTCTAAGAATATTTCAATGATTGAAATGGGAGTTTAGAACAATTAAGCATTGTCTGGATATAACATAGTATGCATACCCATATGCAAACTGTTGCAAGAATAATTCAGGTCCGGGAACCAAGTATGCATACCCGTATGCGAACAATTTTAACTGTCAAAGTCCGGGAACTAAGTTTGCATACCCGTTTGCAAAACTGTTTCACCTAAATTCGGTCTGGAACGACAATATGCGTACCCGTTTGCGAACTGTCGGAAAAGATCAAGTTTGGAACTTAAGTTTGCGTACCCGTTTTCAAACTTATGTGGTTAAGTTCTAAAATCGGTGAAGTATGATTTCATACTCATGAAAAAATACATTTATAAATTAAGGAACGCAATCTTCGCAAACCGTGAAATGTTCATGAACTGATTATTTTGAATCAATCCGATTTTGCTTCAATTGTGTCTTGTATACTTCGATGAGAATATAAACAATTGAACAAATCTATGAGCAACACAATTAGATTCATTTGATTTTCATTTGATCTAGAATTGTTAAGATGACCATGGTTAACACAAAAGTGTTTATATGGCTAACTTCGGTTAACTGTTATCGAGCCAACTCAATATACACGTTTAAGTACGGTTACCCATATCTAAACGAAGGTATATTTCATTTGTGTGTAACAAGATAAGATCATCTAACGGTGGAGAGATATTGTCTTGGTTTTGAACAAATTTAACTTGAATATTAAATCAGGTTTTCGTCCAACGATGAATATTAATTGCTTTATTACAAAGTTAGCAAACCCTGATCTGAAGACTATATAAGGGAGAACTCTAGAAACTGGAAAACCTGATCCCCACACCTCCTGTGTGATACTATTTGCGACTAGAGTCGATTCTCCTTTAACCTAGGTTTTTCCTAAAATCATTATAGGTTAACGACTTAAGGACTTCATTGGGTTTCTGAAGCCAGACCTAACTATTTCCCCTGTAGTTGTGTGTTCTGATCTTACTTGTTCTATCGTATTGAGTATTATCTTCTCTAAGATTTGCTCGAGATTTATCTCCGATAGGTAAGATATAAAAAGTAACCACAAAACTCTTCGTCTCATTTTTTATGATTCCACAATAACTTGTTCTACTACCATATAGTTAAGTTATTGTGAGGTGATTGATATTTCTAGGCTTTTCTTCGCGAATATACGACCAGATTATCATTCATGTTCACCTTGATTTATCAAAATACGGAAAAAAAAACTTCGTAGCTATTTTCGTGGGAGAAAGATTTATCTATCAGAATAGACTTTTCTGTGGGAGACAGATTTGTTTATCAAGTCTTCGACTTTAGGTCGTAGCAACTCTTCGTTGTGGGTGAGATCATCTAAGGGAGTCAAGTACGTAGAGTCCTGCTGGGATTCAGAGGCGTAAGGAACGCGACCATGCCTTAACCAGTATGAGATTGGTTAGGGCTCAACCACATTATAGTCTGAAGTTAACTTGTAGTGGGCTAGAATCTGTAGCGGCTTAATACAATGTAGTGTTCAAATCTGAACTAGGTCCCGGGGTTTTTCTGCATTTGCTGTTTCTTCGTTAACAAAACTTTCGGGTGTCTCTGTTATTTATTTTTCGCATTATATTTGTTCATCTAATTGAAATATCACAGGTTGTGTATAGTTCAATCAATTTGTAAATCCAACCTTTAGTTGTTGATTGAAATTTATTGGCATTTGAACATTGAGAAACAATTGGTAAATCTAACCTTTAGTATTTTGTACAGTTCAAGTTTGTTTCTCATAATAATCGGGCTCAAGGATTCTATCTGTTGGATTTGTTGATCACATTGAGAAACAAAAATATAACTCTTGGATATATTTTCCTTGATTGAGTCTGACTGTCTAGCTGATTCTCTTGGAATTATATTGGAGTTAGTCCATACAGATTGCCTAACAAAATATTGGGTGCGGTTGTTAGACCCCCACTTTTTCACGTAGGAAATACTGAATTACAGTGAAATGTTTTGGGTCAAAGGGAAAATTATAAGTGAACAACGATAGATTTATAATAAGAAAAAGTTTCATCAATATACTCATTAGATATCAGAGTGTCACATGTAGTACTTATAAGAGAAGATAGTGTGAAAGATAAGTCATAACTATTGTCTCACTTTTTCAAGATGTTTATTGACAGAGTAATAGTCAACTTCAATGTGTATGCGGTATAGTGATAAGAAATTCTTCTAGTATTTGATATAACCACACCAACTCTAAAGATAATAAGATGACTGCTTTGTACTCATCTTAAGAAGAGGACTTGGCAACATTTGGTTGGTTATTAGATGACCTGGAAAATAGAGAATCACTAATAAAGACACAAGAAGTTGAAGGGGAACACTATTTGGACAACAATGGAATTCAGAATAAGTGAGATCAGCAATGGAATTGGTTCAGCTGGTTGGGTGATCTACTCAGAAAATTGAACCTAGTTGTATCGTAAAGTAGAAGAGAAGAAATTATGTAAGATTCACTTTTCTTCATTAAATAAGAAAAAGTGCATGAACTTATGAGTACTACATCATTAACTTGTGTACAAAGTTGTCCTTAACATATATGAAATCTATGACGAATAGAAATTTGAGCCTGTTTTTTCGTATACTTTTATTATCTAAACATACAAGGACAAGAATGAAAGACTAAGAACTCATAAGAAACTTCGGACTTCCAATATATTTATAATATTAAAAACTAAATCATGATTGCGAGTAAGAAACTCAACAAACGAAACCCTAGAAAAACGAATGATTATTCAAATACAATTACAAGATATATGGAGTATTTTAAATTTCGAAATGCAAAAAAATATCGCATGAACACATACATTTTATATCTTTGAACATGTAAATTACCACAAGAACCACATATGAGAAACATGACATTTTAAGAGAAATATATTGTGTAATATATTTGTTATGTTACCTTTACAAAATGTTTATCGTTAGTAATCCGAGAAACCTAAGACAATATTGTACCAAAAACGGTTCAGAAAAAATGACATATAAAATTTTGAGTGCAACTAAAAATACCATTACGAAAATATTTATATTATGTATGTAGTAAACTGAGTTTCCGATGCAGGGCGGAAGCATTGAATAGAATTAAAATCTAAAACTCATGTTTCCGAGATACCACTCTCGAGGAAAATACTACTACTTTTTAATTCATCCAAGACTGTTTAATACTAAAACACAGAGCTCCTTATATAGATAACTCTACCTAAACAATTAATTATTTCCCAAACTATCAATACTCTTATTACCTACAGTAAGAGATATTTCTGAACTAATAAAATTCCTACATAATTAATTATATTTAAAAAATATTATTAATAAATAAAAATAACTTAATTTATTACGATATATCTTACAAAATAATTGAAATAAATTAGAGGATAATAAAAATATGCAAGCATATATTTTTTCCATAAATACTCCACCAGGGAAGTCCCTTAACCCACAACTACCTGATAAAAAAAAGTTGTTTGAATTATGAATAAATTAATTAGTTGATGAACTTTAAAAAATTACTTATAAGGGTTGCCGATATAAAACATCGCGGTGGTGTGAAACAGAGATTGGTAGGGAAGTCTGAGTACAATAGTCCAGCGTTTATATCAAACATGCAATGTGTGTACTCAAAATGAGTGGAAACGTCTAGTTTTGGATTCACAATACTTTCAAGTGATGCCAATTAAGAACAATTTTTTTAATGAAAATTTAAGAACAAGTAATAAATATGATAATGACATAAAAAAATTTAATGAAAATTTAAGAACAAGTAATAAATATGATAATGACATAAAGAATGGGGAAAAAGTATCAACAGGTATTCGCCAGTTTCATTTAAACAAATCATTGTTTATTACCTAAATTCGAATCCTACGTAGACCATTATTAAGTAGTCTCGTTATCACTTGCAATAACTACATGTATAGATATTATTTACGTGTTTGGGTTCAGTAAACCATACCTGATCGAAGCAGTGACTACATTCTAAAAAAAAGAGTTTGAGGTGAATCTTTACTGAAATACACAGCTATATATGTGAATAAGGTCATTTTGTTTCATTGGCAAGCAACAATTTGTGCTAGATCTTAGATTTTGATATGTAGATCAAAACTACATAAATATCATTATGAAAATCAGTGACTATGACAAATTAAATTACATATCAAAATCATAACGCAAAACAAAAGGTAAAATGAGAGACAAACCAATATACGTGGTTCGGCAGTAACACATACATCCATAGAGAAACCCCGCAGGGTGAATTAGATTATTGCTCAATACTTGAGATGATTGGTTTACATTTGATTAAACTCATATTTATAGAGTTTCCGAAGCCTAGGAGATAATTCTTGTTTGACTAGGTATTACATTTGTAGATAATTGATTACGTAAATATCTAAATAAACTGCATCCGGTCTTCACGGCTACATCACTACACGTTGTGCTTGATATATCAGGTTGATTGACCAAATATTCCAAAATTATATGAGTAGGCCATATAATTCAGGATGGATAGTGTCGATAACAAAAAAGGGTAATATTTCTCTAATACTGTTAGAGCACTGCTCGGTCAAACTCGCGTGCGTTGCTATCTCAAGCATGTTTGTCAATGTTAATGATCAAAACTATAAGTCTTGATTTCTAGTCTACTTATAGCTAAGTCTCGGACTAGGATAGAAAGTGTAGTTGAGCTCAAGACTCCATGGCGATAATCATACAAAGACGAATAACTACTCAAGGAACTTGTGGAACTTCATCGACTAAAAGGTATGTGGAGACTTGAACTTATCTATCGCTCAAAAGTCTATCTACTCTATCTTCTATCTTTAGACAAAAATCGTATTGCTATATAGACTTTGATTATACACGTTTTCTATTTAGAGCAGAGTTTATCTCGCATATCTATTTCTCGAAATATGTGTTGGTAAGCTTTCGCTTTGAACAAGTTCATCTTTACTAATGACGAATGTCATATTAAGTTTCAATTACTTGAAAATGGATTTGAAAAAATGGTTTGTGAATAACAATCATATAACGTCCTCAAATAATGTTTCAATGATTGAAAATGAGAGTTTAGAATATATAACCTTGGAAGGATATAAACATTGTGTGGTATCACATATGTGTGTAAGTCCTTATTCCTTGAACCAAAGTATGCGTACTTTGCTGCTCAGGAAAACCAGAACTAAAGTCCGCGTACTAGTACGCGCACTGAAAAAGCGGGGGTCTAACAACACCCACCTAATATTTCAGTTAGCAATCTGTATGGACTAACTCCGAAATACTTTGCTAGAGAATCAACTAGACAGTCAGACTCAATCTAGATAAAAGTATCTCAAGGAGTTAATATCTCTCTCTTGATTTGATTTTTACTCAAGATAAAAACAATAGCGAGTCTTTACCAAATACAAGGAATACTTGGACGGTACCAAAGACCAATGTCCAAGGATCAATCAATATCAATCAACAACCAAAGGTTGGATTTCCAATTACTGATCACGAACGCACAACCTGTATTATTTCAATTATATAAAATATAATGCAGAAAAGAAATAACACAGACACCAGAAATTTTGTTAACGAGGAAACCGCAAATGCATAAAAACCCCGAGACCTAGTCCAGATTGAATACACATTGTATTAAGCCGCTACAGACACTAGCCTACTGCAAACTAACTTCGGACTGATCTATAGTTGAACCCCTACCAATCTCCCACTGATACAAGGTACAGTTGTACTCTTACGCCTCTGATCCCCGCAGGACACTGCGTACTTGATTCCCTTAGCTGATCTCACCGACAACTAAGAGTTGTTGCAACCCAAAATCACAGACTTGATAATAAATAAATCTGTCTCACACAGAAAGTCTATTGAAAGGATAAATCTGTCTCCCACAGATAAACCCTAGGTTTTGTTCCGTCTTTAGATATAAAATCAAGGTAACATGAACCAATTGATAATCCTGACTTATATTCCCGAAGAACGACCTAGATTAATCAATCACCTCTTTAAAATCCTTCCTGACTACACAAGCGGATTGTCGAGGAATCACAAACAGTGAGACAAATATGTTTGTGATTTCTTTATCTTGCCTATCGGAGAACTCTCACGATCTCAAGCTAATCAATCAATTGTACTCGTACGATAGAAGATGCAAGATCAAATCACACAACTACATAAAGTAGTATCGGTCTGGCTTCACAATCCTAATGAAGTATTTAAGTCGTTAACCTGATTTTAGAGAAGAAAACCAAAGGTTAATGGAGATCATCTCTAGCGAGCGCACTAGTAGCACACATACGTGTGGGGATTAGGTTTGCTCAAAGCTAGATGTCTCCTTTATATAGCCTTCAAATCAGGGTTTTGCCTTAGGTACAAAGCAATCCTTATTCACAGTTAGATGAAAACCTGATTTATATTCAAGATAATATTTCCCAACCGTTTGATCGAAAACTTAGCTTGTCACACACACTTGGGTAAACGTTTACTGGGTTCGTGAAAACCATGCCCAAACGTGTACGTTCATGTTGGTTCAACATAGTGACCCAAAAGGTCAACCATATGAACATTTCATATTAACCTTGTTCTTCTTCACCATAACTAGTTCAATTGACTCAAATGAACTAGTTAAAGAGTTGTTCAATTGCTATGAGATCTTATGTAACTACACAAGACACAATTAAAACAAAGATGATTTGATTCGATTGAATCGGCACATGAACATTATAGCCACGGTTTGCATAAAGCATTCCTTAATAATTTAATGTTTATTATTCAGAGCACATCTTTATATCATAACCTCTTAAGTTCACAAACAAGTTCGCGGACTTAAGTTAATCGGTTGAGTTTTCCAAACTCAGCAGAAATTATCGGAAAGAGAAATTTCGCCAGTTCGCGGACTTAGCACACAAACGAGTTTTGGGAAATCCAGCAGAAATTCTCGGTCGAGAACTTTCGACAGTTCTCGGACTTGGCAAGCCAATTCCACAATCCTCCCGATTTCTCTTGATCAACAAAGTTCGAAAACTTCGGTTCAAGGAATACATGGTTATGTAAATCTAACCTCTCATTTCAATCATTGAGACATTCTCAGAGGACGCTATGTAGCCGTTATTCACAGACCGATTCACGTCATAGCAATTCTCAAAGTGATGAAAACTTTTCATGACTTTCGTCACTAGGTGAAGATAAACTTGATCAAAGCGAAACGCTTTACCAACACACGATTTCGAGATAAAAGATAAGCAATGAATGCTCAGCTCGAAATGTCAAGTGTGTATGATCTAGTCTATATAGCATACGACTTTTGTCTCGTAAGAAGTAGGAGATAGAATAGATATACTTTTGAGTGATAGATAACTTCACGTCTCCACATACCTTTTTGTTGATGAAGTTCCACGGTTCCTTGTATAGATCTTCGTCGTTGTATGATGAATCGCCATGAAGTCCTTGACCTCAACTACACTTTCTATCCTAGTCCGAGACTTAGCTATAATAGACTAGAAATCAAGACTTATATTTTTGATCACTAACATTGACAAACATGATTGAGATAGCAACGCATGCGAGGTTTACCGAGCTATGCTCTAACACGCACCATTGGAAGTTCACGTCCTGTAAAAATCTGCGAGAGTTTGTGAACTGAAAAAAACTCATTTTGGGTACTTAAGTCCGCGTACTTAGGTTGGTTATTTATTAAAAACGATTGAAATTAAACTTATATTAACTAAGGAATGCATATTTGTAAACCGTGGATATAAATTTCATGAATTGATTCGAGTGAACCAAATCGTTTTTGCTTCGATTGTGACTTGTATACTTCTATAAGATTTAAGCAATTGAACAACTCTCTAACTAGCTCATTTCAGTCATTTGAACTAGTTGTGGTAAAGAAGAATATGGTTGATATGGAAGTGCTCATATGGCTAACCATTTGGTTAACTACTGTTGAACCAACTAAGTGTACATGTTTGGGTACGGTTACACAAACCTAAATAAACGTGCATTTCATTTTTGTGTAACAAGCTAAGTTCGATCTAACGGCTGAAAGATATTAGCTTGAATCTAATCAGGTTTTCATCTAACGATGAATATTGAATGCTTTGTTACTAAGCTAACATTGATTGCAAACCCTGATTTGAAAGTCTATATAAAGAAGAACTCTAGCAACTGGGAAACCTAATCCCCACACCTCCTTTGTGATACTAGTTGTATAAGCTAGAGTCGATTCTCCTTTAACCTTAGGTTTCTTCTCGAGACCCTGTAGGTTAACGACTTGAAGACTTCATTGGGATTGTGAATCCATACCCAACTATTTTCTCTGTAGTTGCGTGATCTGGTCTTGTTGTTTCTACCGTATTTGAGTACAATCGTAGGATTGTCTTGAGATTGATTTCTCCGATAGGCAAGATATAAAAGAAGTCACAAACACCTTCGTCTCATCGTTTGTGATTCCACAATATCTTGTTTCGCTAGTCGATTAAGATTACTGTGAGGTGATTCATAATTCTAGGCTGTTCTTCGCGAATAAAAGCCCGGGTTATCGATTGGTTCATGTTCACCTTGATTTATCAAAAGACGGAACAAAAACTCGTAGGTATTTCTGTGGATGACAGATTTATTTATTACCATAGACTTTTCTGTGTGATACAGAATTGTTTATTAAAGTCTTCGACTTTGGGTCGTAGCAACTCTTAATTGTGGGTGAGATCAGCTAAGGGAATCAAGTGCGTAGTATCCTGCTGGGATCGGAGACGTAAGGAGCGCAACTATACCTTGGATCAGTGTGATATTGATTGGGGTTCAACGAAAATCCAGACCGAAGTTAGTTTGTAGTAGGCTAGTGTCTGTAGAGGCTTAATACAATGTGTGTTCAATTTGGACTAGGTCCCGGGGTTTTTCTTCATTTGCGGTTTCTTCGTTAACAAAACTTCTGGCGTCTGTGTTATTTCTTTTCCGCATTATATTTTGTTATATAATTGAAATATCACAGGTTGTGCGTTGAATCTATCAATTGGTAAATCCAACCTTTGGTTGTTGATTGAAATTGATTGATCCTTGAACATTGGTCTTTGGTACCATTCAAGTTATTTCTCTTGTATTCAATTAGACTTGCAGATTTCTATTTGTTGGAGTAAGTATTGAATCTAGAAAGTGAGATACAAAAGATTGAGTCTGACTGTCTAGTTGATTCTCTTAAAAGTATATTGCAGTTTATCCATACAGATTGCTAACCGAAATATTGGGTGTGGTTGTTAGACCCCCGCTTTTTCAAATACTATTCAAGATGGAGCTTAATTAGGGCCTGACCGCAACAACTTCAATGTCAAATGGGGGTGAGCTTAGGACGGTATAGGACGGTCCAAGACTCTAATTCATCACCAATTATGCCTGCCCAAGATAGGCACAACTACACTAAACTTTTCACAACATATTTATAACACCGAAATGCCAAAATCATACAACAAAAACAACAAAAAATTAACCAATACATCCGCTAAAGAGTTGAATCTATGACCTGACTCTAAAATATAAACATTAAACCCTAAATTTTCTCACAACATACATAACCCCATTTTAGTTCTGGTCTTCAAGATACAAAATTGAACCCACATTAGATCAGCAGAACAGGCAAAATCCCCATTTTTTCAAGCACTTTAAAAAAGAAAAACTAAATAGACAAGTTAAACTAAAAATTACAAATCACAATACCTTTAGTTCTGATCAGAGAATCAATTAGGTGAATCACCACGAACTTTTGATAATTTTTGGTCAAAATCAAATCAAGGGTTTGAGATGTCTCCAAATCCCTTTCAAACTATTTAATTCTTCATCTCGGTTGATAGCTGTAAGCAACTAAGAGTTTTTCTAATTTTTCAAATGGAGTTGTTAATGGGCTAGGTAGTAGGATAATATCAGTTTTCACTAGGCTACACATTAAACTTTTAACAAATACATATACTAAAAAAAATTCTCCACTTGTATGGGGGAGGGCTAAAGCCCCAGTTAGCCCTCTCATAGGTTCGTACCTGCAAAAACCTAAAAAAAATACATCAATCATAGTAGGTTTTATCAGGGGCTGAGCTAGGAATATAAGAAAGGGTAGGCAAGAAAAATCCGACAAAATTTTAGGGTGGGCAAAACTTGAATATTAGGCTTAAGGCCCATTACTCAAAACAAAAAAGGCTTGGCAGCCAACCCAGTAGGGTATGCAACTGCCTACCCTTTCCATGGGCTGCCTCCGCCACTGGGTTTTATGATGACAGTTTATTTATTTTTTCACGATTATACAACAATGAACTCAGACGAAACCACGTATGTATCAAGAATACAAACCATACTTTGGCTAAGTTACCCTATGTAAGTTATGGTCCAGATTTACTCTCACAATAAATAAATCTAGTTCAACATGGTTAGCCTAAACTAGCCGATTTGAACTTAAAAGCTTAACACTCATTTTCATGAGCACAAAGACATTGATCTTGAGTCACAATCATGTGATCAAATAAGTCTAGTGTATTTATATAGAATTGATTAAATGCAAATCATCTCAGAGAAATAATTTAACCGCAATTGAATCATAATCGACATAGTTGGTAAATGCACAAAGTACAAATACTTGAGTCGTTCGTGAATCGGTTGAGTCATGGTACGTGTACAGTTTGCAAACTTATAAGCAAATCCAAAATTCCGGAGTTGACAGAAATTTTTCAGTTCATGTACCGGTTTGCAAGCTTAGGTGCAACATTAAGTTCCGGAGTTGACAAAAATTTTTCAGTTCACGTACCGGTTTGCAAACTTAAGACTTTTACCGGTTCCGGAGTTCAAAGAACCTTTCCAGTTTGCGTACCGGTTTGGGTACTAAACTGGTTCTAGAATATATAACTGTATTGGTTCTCATACCAGTTTGAATACTTTAACCCGGTTCCCTTACCACAATTCCAAAATGGTTTTCATAAAAATATGGATACCTATCCGGATCACGAAACAAACCGATTTTTCCATGATGTGCATACGAATATGCTTATCACACAGATCTGAAAGTCGATATATAGTTACCCCGCTACGTGTACAAGTACATGTAATACGACTTCAGACATATAATAGTTTTCTCATTTTTTAAGACTGATAACACTGTCTTGTATTCAAAATATAGTAGTTCTATATTTCTCTAAATCAATTTGACACATTCATGAATAACATCAAAGACACATGTCATTGTTCCAGGCTATTTTCGAATGATAAACTTGAATCATGATTTGGTTCTGAACGATAAATTTTTCTCCACCGAAAATGATCAAGTATGAACAAACGTTCATTAAGCTTAGTCATTATATTTCGAGAAATTCATAAACTAAATAATTAGTTCTCGACTCGAATTCTTGTCTATGCAAGATAGTATAATTAGTTACGCGACAAACGTCTCAAGGATAGAAAGTGAATATAACTTGAGAAATAGGTGGTTCAGTCTCCACTTACCTTTTGTTGATGAAGTTCTCCAAAAACTTCGGTTGATCTTCGCCTTCAAACGGTAGAACGCAAATGATGACTGGTTGGTTTCTCAACTACCACTATCTAGACCAAGACTTCACTAATTGTGACTATAAATCAAGATATAGTTTTGACAAATAAATTTGACAACAATATAACAACACTTGTGAGTTCGATCGAGCAATGCTCTCAACAACCCTAATAAAGTTGATGATGATCTATTTACACAACAAAGTAAACAGGAAGAATAAAAGATAATCAATAAAAAATTTAGTGTTTTGTAAATAAGGGGAAGCAATCAAGAAGAAGAGGTCAAAAACAGAATTAAGTTACGAGTTTGAAGACTTCATTTAGGGATTCGTGAAGCCTGGTCAGACTATCTTTTTACCTGATAGTTCTTGTATCCGGATCTTGTTCTACTGGTTATTGAAGTTTACGAACTTTAGATCAGAAACAAGATCGATAGATATCACAAAGTTCTCATCGTGTCAGACTTTGTTATTCCTCAAGATAGATACTAGAACTATTATTAGATTTCTTTGGATCTTTCTTGAGAGACGTTTAGTGATCTGGGATTCTCTTTAATAAGAGTATAAGTGTTCTGGATCCATGGGGTTTTCTAGACTATTTCTAATGTAAAGAGATTTCCAAACGTAGATTGAAATATATCAAAAGGGAAATCAAATGGGCTTAACTGTTAAAGACATATAGGTATTAAAAGTCTTCACTGAGGTTGAAGCAGCTCTTAGGTTGTAAAGGATGTCAACTAAGGAAATCTAGTGCATAGAATCTTCTGAGGTTCAAGAGACGTAGGGGAAACTGCAATCAATAGAAAACAAAATCCAAACAATTCAAATTCAATTAAAACAACTAAATAGGGGACATTTAATCAGCGGGATAAAAACAATTGTTGTGCGATGGAAATAAAAACTAACCATAGAAATCGATTCTTTGTTTGAGGGTATTGACTTTTACTTCTCAGATTGAAGACGACTTCAACCAATCTAAATCTTCAAAGAACATCTCAAGATTCTCAAACCCTAAAAAATCCTAAAACCAACAGCTTCAGCAGTAATCATTCATGAGATGATTTTTTTTTTAGATCAAGTTAGAGATTTTGATACCCCTAAAAATGAAAACTAAAAAAACATGGATTAAATTTGTTCTCAGTAGATTTGAGATCTACAGCCGGACAAGTGATTTGAGGGATTTCAGAAGAATAAAGAAAATGGTTTATTAGTTAGGTTGATATAGCATCCGGGGTTACGGATTTCTTCATTTCCATGGAGCTAGTTTCTTAGGTTAGAGATGGGAACCGAGAGCAGAAGAAGAAGAAGAAGAATAAATCGAGATCGGAAATGAGATCTTTATTTAGTAGGAAAGCGAGAGAGGATTGTTATCATCTATGTTCGTTCTTTTCAGTTTAGAAAATCATGACCATAGAAAGTGTGGGGAAAAATCGACCATTAGATCTATATCGCAGATCGAGGGTTGTTGAACCAGTAGTTCCATGATGGCAAAATGGTAAATAACATGTTTAATTCAGAGACCGCGCATTAAGCTCTCAGAATTTTTCCGTGTTTTTAACATATCAGAGACTATTATGTTTGGTCGACGTACCGGCTGCCCTCATTGAGGGTCTCAGATGTGGGTCATAGAAACCCCATTTTCCACTAGCACGACTGCAGTTGAATTGCTTGGAGGGTTAATTCGGTCTCAACCACATTCCAGTCCGAAGTTTAATAGTAGGCTAATATATGCAGCGATTTAATATAGTGTGGTGTTCAAAGATAGAAGAGATCCAGAGTTTTTTTATGCCAGTGCAATTTTCCTCGTTAATAAAATTATGGTTTCTTGTGTTTTTCCTTTTCCGCATTATAAGTTTTATCTTATCTTATTTATAATAGGAAATAACACAAATTTTACGAAATCAACCTAGGTAGCTTAAGTCCTATTATTTTTTTTGTGATAAAAAACAAGACTTGTTCTTAATTGATACCTTGAAAGATAAATTACGATTTTCGTACCTGTTAAAATTCCGATCCTGGTAATTCTGATACAACTAGATTGATCTTGGACATTAATTTTTAGTTCGTCCAAGAAATCTTGTACACAATCAGGTAAATGGAATTTTGGTCTTTACATATATAGATTGTGGAAGAGAAATACAAAAAATTTATATACAATCTGATCCAAGGGTCTTTACTTTAACCTACTTGCGATTGTATTAGGTTTTTTCCATACAGGTTGCCGAACAAAAAAGTAGGTGGTATAATTAGTATCCTCTCCTTTTTCAGGTGTGATTTGGGAAGTGAAAATATTAGAGTTTATACATGATGGGACTATAGACGTTGGATGAATTGGTGGGACAAGCTGGTAGCATTATTCTCTTATGGAAGGATGGTTTCTCTCTTGATGTTGTTCACTCTTCTATTAACATGATTCATGCAATTGTTGATAATGATCATGCTAAAGGAGATTGGTTCCTTTCTTGTCTTTATGGTACCCCATATAAGGATGACCAATTTAGTCAGTGGCAATACATCCATAGTCTAAGTACATCTGTTTCCATACCATGGGTGCTAATAGGAGACATTACAATGGGTGTTATTGAAAGAAACACTAGTAATAGCTCTGCTCCTTCTGAAGTGCTTGACCAAATTAGAAACTATGATTTAGACCAGTAATTTTCACGGTACTTGTAGGATATGTTAGAGAATTGCTCGGTCGACCTCGCATGTGTTGCTATCTCAAGTATGTTTGTCAAGGTTAGTGATCAAAACTATGAGTCTTGATTTCTAGCCTACATAGCTAAGTCTCGGACTAAGATAGAAAAGTGTAGTTGATCTCAAGTACTTCATGGTGATTCATCATATAACGACGAAGATCTACTCAAGGAACCGTGGAACTTCATCAACAAAAAGGTATGTGGAGACTTGAACTTATCGATCACTCAAAAGTCTATCTCTTCTATCTCCTACTTCTTATGAGACAAAAGTCGTATGCTATATAGACAGGATCATACACATTTGATATTTCGAGCCGAGTATATCTCGCCTATCTATATCTCGAAATCATGTGTTGGTAATGCGTTTCGCTTTGATCAAGTTTATCTTCACCTAGTGACGAAAGTCATGAAAAGTTTCAATTACTTTGAGAATTGCTCTGACGCGAAACGGTCTGTGAATAACGGCTATATAACGTCCTCTGAGAATGTCTCAATGATTGGAATGAGAGCTTAGATTACATAATCATGTATTCCTTAATCCGGAGTTTTCGAACTTTGTTTATTGAGAGAAACCGGAGGAATTGGCTTTGCCAAGTCCGCGAACTGACGGAAGTTCTCATACCGAGAATTTCTGCTGGGATTTTCCAAAAACTCGTTTGCATGTGAGTCCGCGAACTCAGTCCGCGAACCTAGTCCGCGAACTGGCGAAAGTCTCTTTGCCGAGATTTTCTGCTGAGTTTAGAAAACTCCACCGGTTGTCTTAGGTCCGCGAACTTGTTTGTGAGCTTAAGTGGTTATGATCTAAAGATGTGCTCTGAACATGAAACTTAAATTACTAAGGAATGATTTATGCAAACCGTAGCTATAAAGTTCATGAGACGATTCAATCGAATCGAATCATCTTTATTTCAATTGTGTCTTGTGTAGTTTCATAAGATCTCATAGCAATTCAACAACTCTTTAACTAGTTCATTTGAGTCAGTTGAACTAGTTATGGTGAAGAAGAACAAGGTTAATATGAAATGCTCATATGGTTAACCTTTTGGGTTACAATGTTGAACCAACATACACGTACACGTTTGGGCATGGTTTTCGCAAACCCAGTAAACGTCTACCCAAGTGTGTGTGACAAGCTAAGTTTTCGATCTAATGGTTGATATATATTAGCTTGAAACTAAATTAGGTTTTCATCGAACGGTGAATATGGATTTCTTTGTAACTAAGGCAAAACCCTGATTTGAAGGATATATAAAGGAGACATCTAGCATTGTGCAAAACTAATCCCCACACGTATGTGTGATACTAGTGCGCTCGCTAGAGTCGATTCTCCTTTAACCTTTGGTTTTCTTCTCTTAAACCAGGTTAACGACTTAAAGACTTCATTGGGATTGTGAAGCCAGACCGATACTACTTTTATCGTAGTTGTGTGATCTGATCTTGCATCTTCTATCGTATGAGTACAATAGATTGATTGGCTTGAGATCGTGAGAGTTCTCCGATAGGCAAGATAAAGAAGTCACAAACATCTTCTTCTCACTGTTTGTGATTCCTCGACAAACCGCCCGTGTAGTCAAGAAGGATTGTAGAGAGGTGATTGATTAATCTAGGCTGTTCTTCGGGAATATAAGACCGAATTATCAATTGGTTCCTGTTCACCTTGATTTCATATCTTAAGAGGAACAAAACCTAGGGTTTATCTGTGGGAGACAAATTTATCCTTTGATAGACTTTTCTGTGTGAGACAGATTTGTTTATTATCAAGTCTGCGACTTTGGGTTGCAGCAACTCTTGGTTGTGGGTGAGATCAGCTAAGGGAATCAAGTGCGAAGTATCCTGCTGGGATCAGAGGCGTAGGAGTACAACTATACCTTGGATCGGTGGGAGACTGATTGGGGTTCAACTATAGTCCAGTCCGAAGTTAGCTTGGAGTAGGCTAGTATCTATAGCGGCTTAATACAATGTGTATTCAATCTGGACTAGGTCCCGGGGTTTTTATGCATTTGCAGTTTCCTCGTTAACAAAATTTCTGGTGTCTGTGTTATTTCATTTTCCGCATTATATTGTTTATCTTTATGATTGAAATAATACAGGTTGTGCGTTAAAGTTTAATCGGTTGGAGATCCGACCTTGTGGTTGTCGTCATTGATTAACACTTGGACATTGGTCTTTGGTACCGGCCAAGTATTCCTTGTATTTGATAAAGACTCGCTATTGTTTTTAGCTTGAGTAAAAATCAAATCAAGAGAGATAAATTAACTCCTTGAAATACTTACAGGTTCTGCAGCTTATCTTCTTTCAGACAGTCTAATACTAGACATTTACTATCTATTTGGAGTAAGAAAACTTTTGGTCACATCAATTTAAGAATTAGTGATCTTCAACAAGAGTTAAATCAATTGCAAACAACAAATCTCCAACAAATCAATTGTAACAAGAGTTAAATCAATTGCAAACTTTTGGTCACATCAACTTTTGGTAAAGACGAAGACAAGATCTGATGCTCCCAATTGGAGAAAGACTAACTTGCAAAACAATATTCAATCCAATTCGCTTCCGGAAAATATTGAAGAGAGTAATGGGAAGAAGGTTTCCGTCGTTCCTAAATGCACTCAAAAGTGGATACCAAAGAAAATCAATGATGTTTTGAGTGTGAAAAGGAATGATCTCCCAGAAAGTTCCATGACTATGGAGAAAGCAGTATCCATGATGCTGGAACTTAAAGAGTTCTTTGGGAAGATGGATTTGGATGTGAAAGGTTCTAAAAGCGATTTCCTTCATGATAATCCAAAAGTCACGGTGAACAATACATTGTTCACCTCAACACAACTTGAGTGTGTTGTAAGTGTATCCTCATCAAGGAATTCCCTATTATGTATACGGTGAGGGAAGCACGAAAATTGGGGCGCACAGATTATGTTTGGTAAGGATGTAGAATTCAACTGGATTCATCTAAAAAGGTACGTCTATAAACTTGAGAAAGATTTGTACTTTTATTTGCTTAGAATACTTATAATAATCTTGCTTATCGTTCATTTCTACCTAACTTGATTTGTGTTTAAGGTTCTTAAATATTTAGATTTGAAAATAATTGTTCGGGATGTTTGGAGTACATGGTACACATACCAAGTATGCATAACAGCATTCAAAATCAAAATCCAGGGGTTTAAGTTCGCAAACTCGTATGCATGCTTGACTTCGATATTCGATAAACTTGTTTTGGACGTAACTTCTTCGTTCGAACTCGTATTTACCTCATTCTTTTTTCATTCTCTTCCTTATTGAATTCCCTTCAAAATGGAAATGAGAATTGTTGAATTTGGATGAGTTAATATTGGTCTTTGTCCCGTCTCTTGTTTTTTAGTGTTTGCTCTGTTTCGTTGCACTTTTTCTATTCTCTTGGACTTGGGCATTGGTATTCTTAGAGAAATCCTATTCTAAGCTATTTTGTGGCTGTTACAAGAGTGATGTTGGTGAATCACAAAGAAGGAAGTTCGAGAATGGGTAGTAGTTCACATTTCTATATATTCTTGAGTATTCACAATCATCTCATGTGAACTATGGTGCATGGTCGTCAATGACTTTGTATGTTCTTCTTTGTTAAGGAAATCTTTTTATACGCTTTTGGTAACCACTCTTGGTATAAATCCGTGCGAAAAATATTGATTCTACCTTCTAAGGGCAAAGATTGTTATTGCAGTATTAATCTTTATGATTTTGTGATATTGCAATTGTTTATGAGATATGTATTGTTTGCATCCGTGAACTTGAAGGTCCCATATGTTGTCAAAAGTAAAGTCGTTCATGAATTGAGATTCGTATTGATGAAAGGAAGAATGGACTTTTGACAAATACAAAAGTTATGCCTATGCAGTCATTTACTTGATGGAAAATAGGATAAAATCTTTTGTGTGACAAGGATAAAGTCTATTATGTCATTATGCATATATTGATGGAAAGATAGAATAGATCCTTGTATGTATTCCACGGTATTGATCTTCATTGATCCATTCTTTTTGTATTACCGTGAAGGCTCCATTGTGTGTCTTATGTTGAGCACGATACAACTAAGTCAATTTTTCTTATTGGCTTTGTTGGTTGTTCCATAAGATGCTATGTGTTGAGCATTATGAACTAAATTAATCATCTTGGTTGGTTATTTAGTTATTTGATCCGAAAGTCTTGTTTTGTCGAGCAAAACATTTGACAATTAAATTGATTACTTTCGTGATTAGTTTGGTTGTTTGTATTCCAATTAAATTAATTATGGGTTCTCTTGTAATTAGTCTAGTTAAGCTTTTATATATTCCACAAGTTCTTGTGTTGAGTATAAGAACGGCTATACTAACCATATTCTATTGGTTAATGTAGTCATATATTCCGTAAGGTTTTCCTTATGTTGAGTATGTGAACGATTAAGTTAGTCATCTTTGTATGATTACCTTAGTCGTAGCTCCGTAAGCTTACTTATGTTGAGCACTTTCAATTAAATTGATCACTTTTGTGGTTTAATTTAGTTGTGTATTCCAATTAAATTAATCATGGGTTTTCTTGTGATTAATTTGGTTGAGTTTTGGATATAGAAAATCATTTCTATAGTTTTTGGTGTCCAATTTAAAAATCCTTCTTTTCTTTCGAAATTAAGGTCGCTCTTGTTGTTCTTTCGGGAATGACATCAAATGGGGGAGAGTTCTTTTGAACTTGTGCTTAATGGTAATATCTTGCAGGGTGTGCGGCTGTGGAATTTTATAGGGGTTATCTTGTATCTTAAAACTCCTCGATGAATGCATTTAGCTTCTGTTAAAGCATAGCTCGGTCAACCTCGCATGCATTTCTATATCAAGCATTTTTGTCAATGTTAGTGATCAAAACTATAAAGTCTTGATTTCTAGCCTATTAGCTAAGTCTTGGACTAGGATAGGAAAAGTGTAGTTGAGCTCAAGGTCTTCATGGTGATTCAACGACAATTACGAAGATCTACACCAAGGAACCGTGGAACTTCATCAACAAAAAGGTATGTGAAGACTTGAACCTATATGTCACTCGAAAGTCTATCTATTCTTCTCCTACTTCTTATGAGACAAAAGTCGTATGCTATATAGACTAGATCATATACACTTGATATTTCGAGCTGAGTATTCATTGCTTATCTTTTACTCGAAATCATGTGTTGGTAAAGCGTTTCGCTTTGATCAGGTTTATCTTCACCTAGTGACGAAAGTCATGAAAGTTTCAATCACTTTGGAAATTGCTCTGACGAGAAAGGTCTGTTGTTCTTCACAACTGAATATCGCCTTTTGAGAATTTTTCAATGATTGAAATGAGAGTTTAGATTATATAACCATGTATTCCTTAAACCGAAGTTTTCGAACTTTGTTGATCAAGAGAAATCGATAGGATTGTGGAATTGGCTTTCCAAGTCCGCGAACCCAGTCCGCGAACTGAGGGAAGTTCTCGACCGAGAATTTCTGCTGGGATTTCCAAAACTCGCTTGTGTGCTAAGTCCGCGAACTGGCAGAAGTTCTCGACCCGAAAATTTCTGCTGAGTTTGGAAAACTCAACCGATTAACTTAAGTCCGCGAACTTGTTTGTGAACTTAAGAGGTTATGATCTAAAGATGTGCTCTGAACATGAAATATTAATTATTAAGGAATGTTTTATGCAAACCGTGGCTATAATGTTCATGAGCCGATTCTAATCGAATCGAATCATCTTTGCTTCAATTGTATCTTATGTAGTTACATGAGATCTCATAGCAATTGAACAATCCTTAACTAGTTCATTTGAGTCAATTGAACTAGTTATGGTAAAGAAGAACATGATTAATATGAGATGCTCATATGGTTGACCTTTTGGGTTATCATGTTGAACCAACATATGTGAACTCGTTTGGGAATGGTTTTCTCAAACCCAGTAAACGTGTACTCAAGTGTGTGTGACAAGCTATGTATTTCGATCTAACGGTTGAGAGATATTGGCTCAAATCTAAATCGGATTTTCATCTAACGGTGGATAGAGTTTGCTTTGTACCTAAGGAAAAACCCTGATTTGAAAGGCTATATATTGAAGACATCTAGCTAGAGAAAAACTTAATCCCCACACGTCTGTGTGCTACTAGTGCGCTCGCTAGAGTCTATCTCCATTAACCCTTGAGTTTCTTCTCTAAACTCAAGTTAACGACTTAAAGACTTCATTAGGATTGTGAAGCCAGACCGATACTACTTTTATCGTAGTTGTGTGATCTTATCTTGCATCTTCTATCATACGAGTACAATCGATTGACTTGAGATCGTGAGAGTTCTCCGATAGGCAAGATAAAGAAGTCACAAACATCTTCGTCTTACTGTTTGTGATTCCTCGAAAATCCGCTTGTGTAGTCAGGAAGGATTATAAAGAGGTGATTGATTAATCTAGGTCGTTCTTCGGGAATATAAGTCCGGATTATCAATTGGTTCCTGTTACCTTGATTTTATATCTAAAGACGGAACAAAACCTAGGGTTTATCTGTGGGAGACAGATTTATCCTTTCAATAGACTTTTCTGTGTGAGACAGATTCGTTTATTATCAAGTCTGTGATTTTGGGTTGCAACAACTCTTAGTTGTAGGTGAGATCAGCTAAGGGAATCAAGTACGCAGTGTCCTGCTGGGATCAGAGGCGTAAGAGTACAACTGTACCTTGTATCAGTGGGAGATTGGTAGGGGTTCAACTATAGATCAGTCCGAAATTAGTTTGCAGTAGGCTAGTGTCTGTAGTGGCTTAATACAGTGTGTATTCAATCTGGACTAGGTCCCGGGGTTTTCTGCATTTTCGGTTTCCTCGTTAACAAAACTTCTGGTGTCTGTGTTATTTCTTTTCCGCATTATATTTTATATAATAGAAATAATACAGGTTGTGCGTTCGTGCTCATCAATTGGAAATCCAACCTTTGGTTGTTGATTGATATTGATTGATCCTAGGAAATTGGTCTTTGGTACCGTCCAAGTTATTCCTTGTATTTGATAAAGACTCTCTACTGATTTTAGCTTGAGTAGAAATCAATTCAAGAGAGAGATATTAACTCCTTGAGATACTTTTATCTAGATTGAGTCTGACTGTCTAGTTGATTCTCTAGAAAAGTATTTCGGAGTTAGTACATACATATTGCTAAGAGAAATATTGGGTGGTGATGTTAGACCCCCGCTTTTTCAATTGGTATCAGAGCAGGCAAACATGTTAAAGACCTTATCAGTATGTGTTTGTAGCGATCTGACTCTATGGACAGAGGTGTTATCTCTATTAACGTACCACCAGTCTTCGATGGCTCAAATTACTTATGGTGAAAAATTGTTATGCGAGATTTTCTTCAATCGCGTGATTTTCAATCGTGGGTATATGTAGTAAATGGATATGATGCTCCCGTTGTTGCAGCCGGAAACAGAACTGTTCCCAAGAATATTGGTGAATATAATGTTGCCGAGATTCTTGCTGCAAAGCAGAATTCTGAAGGGCTGAATGCTATCATACATGCCATTGCCCAAAGTCTTCAACACCATGTGTATAATTGCATTAGGTCTAAAGATGCTTGAGATATCTTAGAAACCGTATTTGAAGGAAACTCCAGTGAAAAGGAAGTTAGGCTTCAAAACCTTAATTCCGATTGGGAGAACCTTCGTATGGTAGATGAAGAAACATTTGATGTGTTTAATCACAAAGTGTCTGAAATTGTTAATGCATATTTTGCATTGGGTAAGACTATTCCTGAAAAGGACATTGTGATGAAAATTCTCAGATCGCTGCCATCTAGATACGAGTCTAAGAAGCATGTCATCGTTGAGGGAATAACCTTAATAATCTCTCCAGAAAAACCTTGGTTGGGAAGCTAAAGATCTTTGATCATGAGCATACATCCAAAGTCGGTAAGGATGTTGCCTTTAAAGCACAAAAGAGCACTAAATTACTTGCCAAAGGTAAAAGTGTTCATGTCTCGGAGGATGATCAGTCTGAGAATGATTTTTCAGATGGATACCTTGACAAGTCGGTCTCCTTGATCAGAAGACAGTTTAGAGATCTTCCGTTGAAGAGAAGTAAACGGTTTTCAAGAGACAAACCTAGGTCATCAGACAAACCTCACGGTCGCGTACCTCCTAAAAACAGGGATGCTGACGAGGCTGATGATGAGGACATGCCTCAGTTCTTTAAGTGTAATGGGTGTGGCCATTTTGCAAACGAATGCCCTAATCGCAGAAAATACACTGGGAACAAAGGTCTAGCTGTAACACTTGATGAAATGTCTGAAACCTATGATTCCGATGAAGATAGGAAATCAAGTGTAGGGATTCTTGGTGAAAACATCAATTTTGATACTTGTAGCAATACATATATCAACCTCAATGGGTTCAGGGAAGAAGGAAACCCAATTAAGCTGGAAGATTCGATTGATTTATCCTTTGGAAACTCTGATCGTGATGTTTCGAGATCTACTATGTGTTTAGCTGTTGTCACACCACAGATACCTGAATATTATCCAAGATTGACGTACTCGTTTTGTTCGATGAAGGGTCACGAACTATCAAGATGTTACAAGTACAATGAGGCACGCTAACAAACTTCAACGAAGAGCAGATCGATTAGCAAGAAAGTTGGAACTTGCTCAGAAGACTGCCAAGGTATGTGGGATCTTATCTTCATCAAAGAAGTTGGTTTCCAGGGATAGAATTAGACCATTTGAAAATAAAGTATGGTCAAATCGTTTTGATAGACAGAAGCCTGAAGATTCCTCTGTTGAGGAAAGTGGTGGACAAATTGTTGTTCAAAAGAGCACAAATTAATTGTGTTGTGCAAATCTTGTCTCATGTGCCTGATCGAAATAGACAAGATCGCAAAAGTGCAGGCTTGTAGAAACATTTTTCTTTAAGGTTGTTGTTTTTGTCTATCAAATAAAAGAAAGGGTTATTATTGACAATTCTACTCTTTATAGGGTTTAGAGTTGGACGGCCACGAACCTGTTTATAGGTTTCGAACCCTACATTCCTTTTTCCTTCTTGATATCCTTTTTATCTCTAGACCTGATGAGATTGTGAATTCCATCCACAAAAATCAGTTGGTTATAACTGTTCTCAAAGCATGTCTATGGAGATAAGTGATGTCAACATGATTTTTAAGCCATCAATCAAGGAAAAAGAAAAAACTCCTGTAACTACGTCCCCAAAAAAGAAAAAGGAGGAATACAAGAAAGCCAAAGGCAGTGTCTTCTAACTCTCAGAAGTTTTCTGATGTTCTTGATGAGTAGAAGGAAGTAACAAAGGAGATTCGTGAAATAAAGGCTTTTGTGTCAAAGTCCTTAGAAATTCAGAGAGCCCTGGTACGACATAGTCAGCCAAGACAGTTCGTTGACATAAACTCCTATCTTCGTAAACCGTATGTTCCAATGGTTGTTGACAACAAGGAGTTTGGGAATGATGCTGAATTTCTCAAAGGCATTTTCGCCTAGGATGTCTTCTTTTTGGATTAGTTGGAAGAATAACTAGTGCCTTGAATAGCGATGATTGTGACTACACATAGATATTTTTGTTTCATCTTCTTATGTTTATTTTCTTAGGTTTATTGTATTAAATTCTAAAAATATTTGGAGAATGATGATTATTGCAGTATTTTCTTGGCTTATTATATTGCAATATTTTTATGGGATATGTATTGTTTGCGTCCGTAAACTTGAAGGTCCCATATTGAGGTCAAAAGTAATGTCGTCCATGAATTGGTATTCGTATTGATGAAAGAACGAATGGACTTTTGACAAATACAAAAGTTATGCCTATGCAATCATGTAATTGATGGAAAATAGGAATCTTTTGTGTGACAAGGATAAAGTCTATCATGTTGTTATGCATATAATGATGCAAAAATAGAATAGATCCTTGTATGTTAACCACGATATTGATCTTCATTAATCCATCTTGCTATGTTTTACCGTGAAGGCTCCATTGTGTGTCTTATGTTGAGCACCTTACAACTAAGTCGATTAACATTGGCTTTGTTGGTTGTTCCATAAGATGTTATATGTTGAACATTATGAACTAAATTAATCAACCTTGGTTATTTAGTTTTGTACTCCATAAGTTTTCTTTATTATGTCGAGTACATGTACGGTTAAGGTTGTCATATTCCATGATAATCTTAGTCGGGATTTCATAATCTCTTATGTTGAGCCCAAAATAATTAAATTGATTACTTCGGTGATTAGTTTGGTTGTTTGCTTTTCGATTAGATTAATTATAAGCTCTCTTGTAATTAATCAATTTGTGTTTTCATATATTCCACAAGCTCTTGTGTTGAGTAAATGAACGGCTACACTATCATGTTCCATTGGTTAATGTAACGTATTCCGTAAGGTTTTCCTTATGTTGAGTACTTGAACGGTTAAGTTAGTCACCTCCATATGATTAACTTAGTCGTAACCTGTTGCTCCGTGAGTTTTCTTATGTTGAGCACTTTCAATTAAATTGATCACTTTTGTGGTTTTGATTTAATTGCGTATTCCAATTGAAATATTCATGGGTTTACTTGTGAGTATTTTGGTTGAGTTTTGGATATAAAAAATCATTCACATGGTTTTTAGTGTCCAAATAAAAATCCTTCTTTTCTTTCGAAATTAAGGTCGCTCTTGTTGTTCATTTGGGAATGACATCAAATGGGGGAGAGTTCTTTTGAACTTGTTCTTAATGGTAATATCTTGCGGGGAGTGCGGCTGTGGAATTTTATAGGGGTTATCTTGCGTCTTAAAACTCCTTGATGAATGCTGTTAGCTTCGGCTATAAGATTGCATCTAAATTAAGATGATATGTTGTCTTTCTTTTGGTCATGAAATGTATCTTGTGGAATTTCATTATAAACCCGTTCTTGTATCATTTCCAATTTTATTGACAAAAAGGGGGAGAAATATTGTAGGTCACACTACAAATACATATGGTTTTCGGATCATTGTGTAAGGGGAAGTGGTTTCCATGATCGAAATGGAGTATTGACTAAGGGGGAGTGATACATATCACCATAGTATTATTGTTAAAGTCGTGATGCAATTGGACTTTGATGTTCATAATAATACTGTGACACTGTATAATAATGATCGAGAATCTCGATTTCTCTCATTGTTATAGCTACGAATCTTCAACAACTGTGATACTAAACTTATAACCTTTGGGAACATTGGAGTACTTGGAAGGACGAAGATTTCAAGGAACGTTGAAGATTGGACTATCGAATAGGAGCCACTAAAGTTTATCTTTTTTGTATTCCATATGTATTAATAGTTTTATCACTAAAATTGACAAAGGGGAGATTGTTAGAGCATAGCTCGGTCAACCTCGCATGCATTGCTATATCAAGCATGTTTGTAAATGTTAGTGATAAAAACTATAAAGTCTTGATTTATAGCCTATTAGCTAAGTCTCGTACTAGGATAGGAAAAGTGTAGTTTAGGTCAAGGACTTCATGGTGATTCAACGACAATTACGAAGATCTACACCAAGGAACCGTGGAACTTCATCAACAAAAAGGTATGTGAAGATTTGAACTTATCTATCACTCGAAAGTCTATCTATTCTTCTCATACTTCTTATGAGACATAAGTCGTATGCTATATAGACTAGATCATATACACTTGAATATTTCGAGCTGAGTATTCATTGCTTATCTTTTACTCGAAATCATGTGTTGGTAAAGCGTTTCGCTTTGATCAGGTTTATCTTCACCTAGTGACGAAAGTCATGAAAGTTTCAATCACTTTCGAAATTGCTCTGACGAGAAAGGTCTGTCGTTCTTCACGACTGAATATCGCCCTCTAAGAATGTTTCAATGATTGAAATGAGAGTTTAGATTATATAACCATGTATTCCTTGAACCGAAGTTTTCGAACTTTGTTGATCAAGAGAAATCGGTAGGATTGTGGAATTGGCTTTCCAAGTCCGCGAACCCAGTCCGGGAACTGACTGAATTTCTCGACCGAGAATTTCTGCTGGGATTTCCCAAACTCGTTTGTGTGCTAAGTCCGCGACCTCAGTCCGCGAACTGGCGAAAGTTCTCGACCCGAGAATTTCTGCTGAGTTTGGAAAACTCAATCGATTAACTTAAGTCCGCGAACTTGTTTTTGAACTTAAGAGGTTATGATCTAAAGATGTGCTCTGAACATGAAACATTAATTATTAAGGAATGCTTTATGCAAACCGTGGCTATAATGTTCATGAGTCTATTCTAATCGAATTGAATCATCTTTATTTCAATTGTGTCTTGTGTAGTTACATAAGATCTCATAACAATTGAACAACTCTTAACTAGTTCATTTGAGTCAATTGAACTAGTTATGGTAAAAAAGAACATGATTAATATGAGATGCTCATATGGTTGACCTTTCGGGTTATCATGTTGAACCAACAGACGTGAACTCGTTTGGGAATGGTTTTCTCAAACCCAGTAAACGTTTACTCAAGTGTGTGTGACAAGCTATGTCTTTCGATCTAACGGTTGAGAGATATTGGCTTGAATCTAAATCAGGTTTTCATCTAACGGTGGATAGAGTTTTCTTTGTACCTAAGGCAAAACCCTGATTTGAAAGGCTAGACATCTAGCTAGAGCAAAACTTAATCCCCACACGTCTGTGTGCTACTAGTGCGCTCGCTAGAGGCGATCTCCATTAACTCTTGAGTTTCTTCTCTAAACTCGAGTTAACGACTTAAAGACTTCATTGGGATTGTGAAGCCAGACCGATACTACTTTTATCGTAGTTGTGAGATCTGATCTTGCATCTTCTATCGTACGAGTACAATCGGTGGATTGACTTGAGATCGTGAGAGTTCTCCGATAGGAAAGATAAAGAAGTCACAAACATCTTCGTCTCACTGTTTGTGATTCCTCGACAATCCGCTTGTGTAGTCAGGAAGGATTGTAGAGAGGTGATTGATTAATCTAGGCTGTTCTTCGGGAATATAAGTCCGGATTATCAATTGGTTCCTGTTACTTGATTTTATATCTAAAGACGGAATAAAACCTAGGGTTTATCTGTGGGAGAAAGATTTATCCTTTCAAAAAACTTTTCTGTGTGAGACAGATTCGTTTATTATCAAGTCTGTGAATTTGGGTTGCAGCAACTCTTAGTTGTGGGTGAGATCAGCTAAGGGAATCAAGTACGCAGTGTCCTGCTGGTATCAAAGGCGTAGGAGTACAACTGTACCTTGTATCAGTGGGAGATTGGTAGGGGTTCAACTATAGATCAGTCCGAAGTTAGTTTGGAGTAGTCTAGTGTCTGTAGCGGCTCAATATAGTATGTATTCAATCTGGACTAGGTCCCGGGGTTTTTCTGCATTTGCGGTTTCCTCGTTAACAAAACTTCTGGTGTCTGTGTTATTTCTTTTCCGCATTATATTTTATATGATAGACATAATACAGGTTGTGCGTTCGTGATCATCAATAGGAAATCCAACATTTGGTTGTTCATTGATATTGATTGATCCTTGGACATTGGTCTTTGGTACCGTCCAAGTTATTCCTTGTATTTGATAAAGACTCGCTATTGATTTTAGCTTGAGTAGAAATCAAATCAAGAGAGAGATATTAACTCCTTGAGATACTTTTATCTAGATTGAGTCTGAATGTCTAGTTGATTCTCTAGCAAAGTATTTCGGAGTTAGTCTATACAGATTGCTAAGCGAAATATTGGGTGGTGTTGTTAGACCCCCGCTTTTTCAGCTTCGGCTTTATGATTGCATATAAATTAAGTTGGTATGTATTTTTCTTTTAGTCTATGAAATGTCTCTTGTGGAGATTTCATTATGATCACGTCTTGTACCTTTGCCAATTTTATTGAAAAAAGGGGGAGAAATAATGTAGTTCAAACTATAAATACATATGGTTTTCGGATCACTGTGTAAGGGGGAGTGGTTTCCGTAATCGAAATGGAGTATTGACTAAGGGGGAGTGATACATATCACCGTAGTATTATTGTTAAAGTCGTGATGCAATTGGACTTTGATGTTACATAATAATACTATGTCACTGTATAATGATGATCGAGAATCTTGATTTCTCTCATTGTTATAGCTACGGATCTTCAACAACGGTGATGCTAAACTTACAACCTTTGGGATCATTGGAGTACTTGGAAGGACGAAGATTTCAGGGAACGTTGAAGATTAAACTATGGAATAGGAGACACTAAAGTTTATCTTTTTTGTATTCCATATGTATTAATATTTTTGTCACTAAAATTGACAAAGGGGGATATTTTTAGAGCATTGCTCGGTCGACCTCGCATGCGTTGCTATCTCAAGCATGTTTGTCAATGTTAGTGATCAAAACTATGAGTCTTGATTTCTATCCTACATAGCTAAGTCTCGGACTAGGATAGAAAAGTGTAGTTGAGCTCAAGGACTTCATGGATATTCATCATACAACGACGAAGATCTACTCAACGAACCGTGGAACTTCATCAACAAAAAGGTATGTGGAGACTTGAACTTATCTATCACTCAAAAGTCTATCTCTTCTATCTCCTACTTCTTATGAGACAAAAGTCGTATGCTATATAGATTGGATCATACACATTTGATATTTCGAGCCGAGTATATCTCGCCTATCTATATCTAGAAATCATGTGTTGGTAAAGCGTTTCGCTTTGATCAAGTTTATCTTCACCTAGTGACGAAAGTCATGAAAAGTTTCAATTACTTTGAGAATTGCTCTGACGCGAAACGGTCTGTGAATAACAGCTATATAACGTCCTCTGAGAATGTCTCAATGATTGGAATGAGAGTTTAGATTACATAACCATGTATTCCTTAATCCGAAGTTTTCGAACTTTGTTGATTGAGAGAAACCGGAGGAATTGGCTTTGCCAAGTCCGCGAACTCAGTCCGCGAACTGACGGAAGTTCTCGTACCGAGAATTTCTGCTGGGATTTTCCAAAAACTCGTTTGCGTGTAAGTCCGCGAACTCAGTCCGCGAACTGGCGAAAGTCTCTTTGCCGAGATTTACTGCTGAGTTTGGAAAACTCCACCGGTTGTCTTAAGTCCGCGAACTTGTTTGTGAGCTTAACTGGTTATGATCTAAAGATGTGCTCTGAACATGAAACTTAAATTACTAAGGAATGATTTATGCAAACCGTGGATATAAAGTTAATGAGCCGATTCAATCGAATCGAATCATCTTTGTTTCAATTGTGTCTTGTGTAGTTACATAAGATCTCATAGCAATTGAACAACTCTTTATCTTGAACTAGTTATGGTGAAGAAGAACAAGGTTAATATGAAATGCTCATATGGTTAACCTTTTGGGTTACTATGTTGAACCAACATACACGTACACGTTTGGGCATGGTTTTCGCAAACCTAGTAAACGTCTACCCGAGTGTGTGTGACAAGCTAAGTTTTCGATCTAACGGTTGAGAAATATTAGCTTGAATCTAAATTAGGTTTTCATCTAACGGTGAATATGGATTGCTTTGTAACTAAGGCAAAACCATAATTTGAAGGATATATAAAGGAGACATATAGCATTGTGCAAAACTAATCCCCACACGTCTGTGTGATACTAGTGCGCTCGCTAGAGTCGATTCTCCTTTAATCTTTGGTTTTCTTCTCTAAAACCAGGTTAACGACTTAAAGACTTCATTGGGATTGTGAAGCCAGACCGATATTACTTTTATCGTAGTTGTGTGATTTGATCTTGCATCTTCTATCGTATGAGTACAATCGATTGATTGGCTTGAGATCGTGAGAGTTCTCCGATAGGCAAGATAAAGAAGTCACAAACATCTTCGTTTCACTGTTTGTGATTCCTCGACAAACCGCCTGTGTAGTCAGGAAGGATTGTAGAGAGGTGATTGATTAATCTAGGTTGTTCTTCGGGAATATAAGACCGGATTATCAATTGGTTCATGTTCACCTTGATTTCATATCTTAAGACGGAACAAAACCTAGGGTTTATCTGTGGGAGACAGATTTATCCTTTGATAGACTTTTCTGTGTGAGACAGATTTGTTTATCATCAAGTCTGCGATTTTGGGTTGCAGCAACTCTTGGTTGTGGGTGAGATCCGCTAAGGGAATCAAGTGCGAAGTATCCTGCTGGGATCAGAGGCGTAGGAGTACAACTGTACCTTGGATCGGTGGGAGACTGATTGGGGTTCAACTATAGTCCAGTCCGAAGTTAGCTTGGAGTAGGCTAGTATCTATAGCGGCTTAATACAATGTGTATTCAATCTGGACTAGGTCCCGGGGTTTTTATGCATTTGCAGTTTCCTCGTTAACAAAATTTCTGGTGTCTGTGTTATTTCATTTTCCGCATTATATTGTTTATCTTTATGATTGAAATAATACAGGTTGTGCGTTAAAGTTTAATCGGTTGGAGATCCGACCTTGTGGTTGTCGTCATTGATTAACACTTGGACATTGGTCTTTGGTACCGGCCAAGTATTCCTTGTATTTGATAAAGACTCGCTATTGTTTTTAGCTTGAGTAAAAATCAAATCAAGAGAGATAAATTAACTCCTTGAAATACTTACAGGTTCTGCAGCTTATCTTCTTTCAGACAGTCTAATACTAGACATTTACTATCTATTTGGAGTAAGAAAACTTTTGGTCACATCAATTTAAGAATTAGTGATCTTCAACAAGAGTTAAATCAATTACAAACAACAAATCTCCAACGCAAGTTCTCAAGATTGAAAAAGAGATTGAAGGGATACATCAAATTCAAGCCTATTCCAATAGACAAAAATCTAGGGATTATTTCTACAATGACATGGATAGTAACTCAAAATATTTTCATATACGAGCAAATTAGAGGAGAGTTAGAAACAAAATAGACTCCTTGTTGGCACCTGATGGTTCTTGGTGCCAAGATAGAGACTCCATAGAAGATCTTCTTGTAACTCATTTCAAGAATATTAGCTCAACTCCAAGTCCAGCTGATATCTACCACTTTCTTCACCACAGTCCAACAAGCATCTCTAATAAAGAAAATGAAGAACTGAATGCTTCCCCATCTGATGAAAAAATCTATGCTACTTTAATAACCATGGATCCTTGGACTTCTCCAGGGCCAGATGGTGTCCCACCTGGCTTCTATCAATCTCAATGGCATGTTGTTAAAGAGGATGTTTGCAAAATGATAAAGGCTTTCTTTAATTCTGGTTATCTTCTGAAAAAAATCAACAACACAAGAATTACTTTAATTCCTAAATACACAAGAGCTCATAAACCAGAAGATTATAGGCCCATTGCTTTGTGTAACACAGTTTACAAGATCATATTCAATATAATTGCTCTTAGATTAAAACAACATATGTCTAACATAATTTTTCCTTTGCAGTCAACTTATGTCTCTGGCAGGTTAATTTCTGATAATATCTGCTTAGTTCAAGATCTAGTTAAGGCTATGAAGAAGAAAAAAGGAAGAACATGACATCTTGCTTTAAAGATGGACACGTCAAAAGCATTTGACAGATTAGAGTGGGACTTTCTAATTGAAGTTTTGAAGAAATTTGGCTTATGTGATAAGTCATGTCACCTCATCCATCAATGTATCAATAGTACTCAAGTAGAAATTATGGTTAATGGATCTCTTTCTAAATCGTTCAAGCCTACAAGGGTATTACCCAAGGGGATCCTCTATCCCCTTACCTATATATTCATTCTAGCTATAGAAGCTTTTTCAAGACAACTAAATCATCATGAAGTTACCAATCAACTTATATGCATGAAAATCTCAAGATCAACTCCAAAAATAAACCACTTACTATTTGCAGATGATTGCCTGCTCTTCTGTAAGGCAAACCTTGTTCAAGTAAACAAGCTTCTCCAAGTGATTGAAGAATTTCGTGCATGTTCTGGTCAGCTTATAAATTTCCATAAATCTACTGTTTTCTTCAGTAAAAACATGGCTCCTTCTTACTGTCAAATTATCAGCGGCATTCTTCATGTCAGAGAATTAGATATCAAAGATGAAAAATATTTGGGTTTATACCCTTCTTTGTGGGAAGGAACAAAAATATCCGATTTCAACCACTCATAAAAAAATGGAAACTAGGTTATCAAGATGGAGAAGCATAAATATGTCTGAAGCTGCAAGATTTGTCATGATAAGAAATGTGACAAATGATATCCCAGTGCATCATATGAGTAGTTTTAAGCTTCCTGATTCTACCATCACAAAGTTAAATACTACTCAACAGAAATTTTAGAGAAACAAAAACAGTAACAAGGGAAAGCATTTCATAACATATGGAGGGCTGTAAATAAACCCAAATAAGAAGGTGGACTGGTTTTAAAGATCTTCACTTAATCAACAGAGCGCTTCTAGCTAAATCTGCATGGAAGATGTGTAATGACAACACTTTAATATGTGCTAAATCACTACAAGCTAAGTATTATCTTGATGGGGAAGCCTTTAATTCTCAATATAACAATAACTCAACTTGGTATTGGAGAAGCATAAACATTGAAATACCCTTCATAAAAAGGTACAGTTGTTGGAGTGTTGTCAATGGACAAAAGATCATGATCCGGAAGAACAGATGGATTGAGGATCTAGATGGTCCACCAATTCCTAAAAACTGGTGTTTCAAATCATCTAAACTATACTCATCTTCATCAACTTTTTTCACAAGGTTCAACTAGTTGGAATTATCATCTTATGTTCTCCCTGTTTGAGGCTTCTACTGCAAGATTAATTCTTAATATCACAATTCATCCACATCACGAAGATAGATTGACCTGGACTCTGGAAAGAAGTGGCACTTTCTCAATTAAATCAGCTTACAAGAAAATGTTTGAGGAAAAGAACTCAACTCATCCAGTGGGCCAAAAAATGCAGAAAATATTCAAGAAGTTATGGAAATTACCGGTTCTTCCAAGAATAAATCAGTTCTTATGGAAATGTGTTAAAGACATCCTCCTAACAAGAGACAAACTTACTTACGTTATATAAGATGGAGATGTGAACTGTCCTTTCTGTCTGCAAGTTACTGAAACTGCTTCACATAGCATTTTGGAGTGTACCCTAGCTAAATATGCCTGGTTTGGATATTGGAACTTTTAAATAACAGGATCAAAAAAGAGGAAGTCTGCAAGATAGTGATTTTAGCATGGTGCATTTGGACAGAAAGATGTGACAAGGTCTTTAAAGGAAGCAATTCAACACCTGAGAAAATCATACTGAGGTGTAGAAAAGAGATAGCTGAATTTGGAAACAAGACTCTTCCAAGTCGTAGACAACCTACACCACAGAACAGTGACAGTCTGCATTGGTGTCCTCCTCCAATAGGCACTCAAAAAATAAATTATGATGGCTCTTATCTAAATTCTAATAAAACTGGTGGCATTGGACTAACCATCAGTGATTTTGCAGGTACTCACCGGGTTCAAAATGCGTCTACCTAGCAAATGCAATGGGTCCAGAGCATGCTGAATGTGGGGGGACTATGAGAGGCAACTCATTGGCAAAGGACCAAAATCTGAATAAGTTGGAATTTGAAATGGACTCAAAACTGGTAATGGATGCTGTGAGCGAAGTTTCTTTTAACACATATCGGAGAATCATAAACTTAATTTTAGATATCAAAATATTATTTAATAGTTTTAACTCTTGGCAAAGTTCCTACGTGCCAAAAGAAAAGAATAAAATAACAAATATTCTATCAAAGTCTGCAAGAATAGATATAATGAGTGGAGTCTGGTTATAAGTACCTCCTAGCTGTATCATCGATCAACTTCAAGAGGACAAAAATTATGTAACTCTTCTTCTTAATCAATTAAATCTTCAATTTCAAAAAAAGAAAAGAAAAAAAAAAGACTTTAGTTGAACTAGTCGTTCTCAGCTCTGGATAGGCCGTTCGTCTCAACCTGAGCCGAATCTCAGTTCAGGATCGGCCAGTTAAAGTTCAACCGATCGACTCAACTTTAGACGAGATCGACAAATACTCAAATTCGAGCCGTTGCTTATATAGTTTGAGCATTTGCCGTGTCCACTGTAACGTGGGAATTGACAAATTCACTCGTTTACCCATCCCACTGGATTTGCTCAAACCGGACAAATTTAGGTAAAATCGCATATATCAAATCATCGCCAATTATATTTTTAAACCACCTGGGGTGTTTTGATTAAAAAGAATGATTTAAAACGGGGATTTTATATTACATGGGATGCCCTAGGTTTTGGATCAAAATTTAGGTCATATGATGTACATTTTGGCCGTGTAGCGTATTTTGGATCAAAGGGGCATGAGCAGCAGCACCACACAAATTACCCCGATGAGTCACGAGAGCTCCTACTTTCCTGTTCTTGGGATATGTGCAAGGGTTTAACGGGAATTAGGTTCTTTTCCGACTGCAATTTGCTTATAATGGAGAAAGAATAAGATGTTGGGGACTCGCCATAACCCTAACACCGCCTCCATCACCACCATCGCCACCAAGAGAGGCAAAAGAAAAAAACCGAAGAGATGAAGAATCAGTCCTCAAATCTAAAATGAATAACCCAAATAAAGATGACGATGATGATCTAAATAAGGGGAAACAATCAAGAAGAAGAGGTAATCTTTCAGCGAAAACACCTCACAACACATGGAACATTACGGATATCCTTAGAGAGTCGTGATCATTTGCATGCTTCTCAGTTCCTACATCATAAGTAATTCTTCGAGGAGCATGCAAATTATCACAACTCTCCTAGGATCTTTGATAATTACTACAGGCAACAGGTTTGTTCTTCTTATTCTTACTGTTTCTGTATTTATCCAATTTTTATTGAATCGCAGGACAATGAATCTAGCTTATAATATGAATATATATATATATATATATATATATATATATATATATTGAATTCATGCTATATTGTGGAATGTGTGCTTCTGTTACTTGTTAGATTGTTTTTACTTTGAACATTAGGTAGGAACATGATTTTACAAGCCAAGAAATTGATATGATTTGTTTTTGATGTATGCAATGGGTTAGGATTAGTACAAAATGTTGCAGAAGAATTGTGTTTTTGTGTTTTGCATTAGAAGGACAAATTTAGTGTCTGAACCTGACTTTAGAAGTTTTTAGTTTAATGAATTGATTTGTCTGGAAACCAAATTTCAGTAAAGAGTTATGTTGTTAATGAATTAGCCGTTGATGGAATTCAATCCAATTAGAAATCAATTAACAATTGCAGGCTTCGTAATCTGGTCAGCAGGATTATTTATGGTTCCTTGTTGACTCGTTCCATGAAGCAATATGCCTGTATCAATTTTTCTCTGAAATAAGCTGTACTGGAATAAGAACAATATCCATTCCAGTTTGAAAGAGTTGATTACATTCATCTTCTACTTTTAATTCATCTCCATCCAAACATTTCTACCTAGGATAGGGAAGAGAATAAGGAGGTGTTTAGGAAGTTCTTTTTTTTCCATTGTAGTGCCGTTCCCCTCCCTAAACATCTCTCTCCTTCCATCCCCAAAGCTGTTTAGTTTGTTTTTATAACCATTTGGCTTTAGCTGACCATTGTTTTTCTGTTGCTCTATTTATTCGTTAAACTTTTCTCATGTGGGAAAATTTGGGGCATAAACTTTTAAAATTTGAATTTTTTCTTTGTTATTGTTCCAGAAGACCAAAGAAGATTATCATTATCCTGGACTTTTTGTTTTGTGAGGAATGTCGTGATGGAGGTTATGATCCTTTCCCATCTTTCCATTTTTCTCGTCAAAAGTATTTTTTTTAATCTTGAAAATTTGTTTTTGGCCTCATAAGAAATAGTTGCTAACTTGCTGTTTTTCGTACATTTTAGCACATTGCTTATGATGATAAATCTAAGGAATTTTCTCAAGAACATCCGAAGTTGCTGACGAAGTGCTTTCGCCCTTCGCTGGGCTTGAGAGCTGATGCTGCTATATTCCTTCCTTGGATGTCTGAAACATCTTACGCTTTCCTTTGCAATTTATTTCCTTTTATATTCTTTGCAATTAGTTTTCTTTTTATCCCAATTTGATCTGCAAATGATCTTCAAATCAAGACTTATATTTCTTATGCAAACACACCAGACCAGTACCAATAATCCTGTTTAATAGGGATTGCTGTTCTTGTCTGAATCATGATCTTAGTTCAAGATTATTTTCCCAGGAGTTTTTAGTTGATTGTGAAAAAGGAATCAATCTATATTTTGATGCTATGATGAGTTGAAGCACACAGGAGTGTGTATAGGGCAGTGGGAAAGACCTAAAAATTCTTTGCCGTGAGCCTTTAACAAAAACGACTTCTCCTTCCACTGAGCTTCTAGTATCGTTATGGATTCCTTTCTCTGTTTAACTTATATTTTTTTATCTTTATTGCACAATTATTTAGTTTTAGAATGAACTGAACATCTGAAAGATATTGTTTTAAACACTATAAAGATCTGCAGTGCTTTAGTTTGTCCAGGAAATATAAACTCAATTTATCTAAGATGAGAACAATCCATCTTCACTTAAGGTGAAGATCTTTCTTTAACTTACCACTTTTAAACTTCTTGATCAGCTATTATGAGAGAATAAATACCAAGGAAAGAGAGAAGAAATTAATTTACACTGGAACTATCTGATCAATCTAGTCAATTCCAGTGTTGCAAGGAACTGACACCTTTTACAAAAACACTACATTATTTGGATTTATGTTAAGGTTTGCTTGCTTCCTTATTGATCCTGTTTTGAGTTTTGCCCTTCGCTAGTTTTAATTCAATCCTCGATTGATGTTTAGTATCAGCCCTGTAATTTGACAGTTGTTTTTGTCTAGCTAGTCGTCTTTTGAGTTGTAGTTTTGTCATCTAGGATGGAAAGTAGATTCAAAAGGCTCTGTATCTGAGTCAACAGTCTATATCCGAGTCAACAGCTGGCGGTGTCTTTTAATGCCATTTCTGACTGCCACTAAGAGTCAATACCGGTGTCTTTCAATGTCATTCCTGACTGCTGCTTAGAGTCAATGTTAATTTTACTGTTTGTAATTCACTTATGTTGCGAGCCACATATCTGATATTATCTTTAGATCTCAACTGTGTTTCATTAACCGTGTCGACTTAGTTATGCAATTAGCTGTTGGGTGACCGAGCTGAAGAATGTCTTTAGATCTGGTAGCACATTTGTCCTTTAAAGTGCATAATCCTTTTACACTGTCTTTCTACTTTTGTTTCGTTTTTCCGATGTTAGCTGCATGTTGCACCGTGGGCCTCTCTGAAGTATGCGACGATGGAAAAAAAACCCAATGCTTGTGCTAAGTTTGAGTAGTTTAGTGTTGCTTAGTTTTCTCAACAGCTTATTTATGTCAAAAATAACAGCCACATTTCTCCGGTTTTACTAAATTTTCCGTTTTTGTTTTGACTGAATTTCACCAGAATCATATGATTCATATCCTTGTGTTCTTATATGGCGTAATTTTTTTTTGTTAATTTTAAATTTGTTGAGTTAAATTGCCCTTGGTGATTACATTGGTTTCCCTAGTTGTCCTGTTTTTCTTGCTTTTTTGAGGAGATCTATAGGATGGATGGAGGCGATGATCCTTTCCCCAGCTGATCAACTAAGATTATAAATGCGCGTTTTGTTTAGATCTCCTTTTTCAACATAGGAGGTTTTCTAAGCCAGTACTCTGATCCATCTTTCCTCTCCTCTCTTTATGAAAACCCTTGTTATTTTGTTACATTTGGTTTGTGATTTGATGAAATATTGAATTTGTTTTTCAATATTTATGATGATAAATCCGAGGCTTGTTTATCAAGAACATTTGCAGTTGCCAACTAAGAGCTTTTGCCTTCCACTGAGCCTGAGAACTAATGCTGCTGCCTTTTTTTTTGGAGGTATAGGAAGAAGCCGAGATATGTGTGTATCAGAATTGTGCTTTAAAAAATGCACTTTAATCTGAGAGATTTCTCTGCAAAATTGAGTTTTGTTGTAGGAAGGTTTTCTTTCTTTTCTCTTGATTATATACGGAAGAGATAACTCCAATATTCGCGAATTGGATACCTTCCGCTGATTTGATACCATTTCTCTATCATATTGTTTTGGGGGGATCTTATTCGCGAAGTGTGGGGTTGTTTCGCCCTATATATTCACGTGTCTGCTACCCCTGGTTACATTTCGTTTCTCTATTCACTCTACAGTTTTAACTGCTTTATACTAGGGTCTCTATTCTCTAGATGACTAGACGAAATCCTTATTATATTTTGTTTCGTTTAAAGGATAGGCGGATAAGGCGTCTGCTTTTTTTTCTAGCTCTATCTCATGCTTACTGTTTATCCATTAGAAAAGTCGTTTGTTGTCTCTTCATTTTTACCATCTAGCCTCAATCATATGTTATAAAAACGTTTCTGCTGTTGGAGTAGATTTCAGACAAAAGTAGGCAGAAGTTGCTAATAAGATGCCTTCTGAAATCTACTCTAGAAATGAGAGCACTTATATAAAATATGATCGGGACTAGATTGTAAAAAGGAAAAGAAAAAGCAAACGTCTTTTCGGATAAATTACTAGTAGGTTTGGGGTAGAGAGGGAAAAACATACGTCTTATTTGCCTCTGAAAATCGCATTGGACCTGTACATATTTTTAAATGAAACAAAATCTAATAAATATCTGCTTGGGAGGGTCTCGTTTCGTCTTTGTAGAGAGTATAGACTAGCTAAACTCTAGAGTCTAGAGTGAGTAGAGTAATGAGTTGTATTTCATCTCTTGCATGCGTATCAGTACAATTTAGCGCATTTTTCTTGGCATAAGTAACAGTCTGTGAGTTGGTCAGGAACAATTTTTAATGCTTTGTATGGAGTTCTAAAATCTAAGATAAGATCATGTGGGATCTATCCAGAATGAACTGTTCCATTCCATTCTTGGTACATATGAGGTCCTGAAATGAGCCTCATCTAGTAATTTGTCTTCTGTGATCAAACATTTGCATGTAAAAGATTAGTTTGTTAAAGGGGTACTCAGGTTTTCAAAGTTTTCACTCACTCTTAAGTTCTTAAGTAAATTAATGCTGAGTACCAGTATTGCAAATTTAAATTTGATGAGGTACAGTACTTTGACAGAACGAAGATATCAATTACACTCTCTGCAACTGTAATAGCATAGCAATTACACTCTCTCCAGCTGTAGTATTCCACCTGAGCATCTGAGCTTGGTATACAATGGTAACGGCTTTGTCCTAGAGTAAAACTGAAGATGAACATTAACAAGAGAAAGAAAGGTAGTATTGCAGTAGACAACAAAGGAAGGAAATCTATTTATGTCGTTTGAGAAGGATTGGTAGAATATTTCTCCAAATTCTGTTGTGAAATAGTCTTTCTCATATTATTAATTATTAAGCATATCCTTAAATGGGTTCTGCACATTATACTCGTGCTCGAGTATTGACATGTAACAAAAAGATCAGTATCAGTATTTGAAATTTATTATTTAACTGCTGTAGCAGGTGTGGTGTGTAAGAGGACGAGGAAGCAAGGATGAAAATCTACTCAGTGTCAGTGAGATGCTACTTTGCTTTTGGAGGCCCTGTTTCAGAGGACCCGTCACAGAAGATAACAGGTACTGCCATCGGTGCTTGTTCTTTTATTTGTTCTAAAATTTAGAACTATTTGTTTATGATTGTTTATGTGTTGAAATCTTTTCCAAATCCTATCTTTTGCATGCATTCTGTTTCATATTCTGTTGACAACCTGTGCAGAACTTCCTGGAGTGCGTTGGGTCCTCCCTGATTCTTACATGGATATTAGAAGTAGAAGTCATGGTCATGGAGTCTACATCTATATGTTTCGTCTGCTGCATTTCGTTGTTTGTGTTTCAAATTCTTTGTGAACAAGGATTTCAATTGTTACCTGTGTGCATACAGGTTTGTACTTTGAATTGAATTCTTCAGCAGTCTTGTTTGGTTTATTGCGGTACTCAATAATTTGTGCCACTCATATATTTTTTTACTTTCGTTACTCTCGTACTCTGCATAGTGGTAAACCAATCTCAACAAACATCAAACTTAGTTCTAGGTTAGTTGTCATGGTTTTGTATTTTTGTGGTATAGGTTTTTCGATTGTTCCGTGTTACTCGAAACAAGTAGCGAATAGAGTTGAGAATCAAAGATTTAAAAACTATCAAGTGATCTCCTTAGGGTGTCAGATATATAGAGCTATTGGAACTAGTGTTGCGATATTAAAATGACATATGCTACTTATTCAGCTGTTCAGATTTTGGTTTCTGAAGCCGGTAATGATAGATCACCCAATCCAAGAATTCATACACCTTGTTGAAGAGCTTGGATTTGTTCTGGTGCTAGACTTTCATGTTCATAACCTTACCTAATGGCATTGCCTCATACATAGACTACATCTTGTCTAATTTAGCTGGATTACTTCTTTCTGCACCGATTCATTGCGAAATGAAGCCGATACAACCCTTCTTCTCTGCGTTTGCTCTCTCCATCTTAGCCCTATGTGTAGCCTTTTCTGAGAATTGTTTCAGTTTTTCAACTTCTGCCATTGAGGCTTCCATAACAAAATCACTATGCAAATTCAATGCAACTTGGGTTGGGAAAAGTGCAAGTTGGGAAAATTGTAATTTGATCTCGCTTTCTGAGCCCTTCGGATTAAGGACTCTAGCAATGAAATCATGACGTCGGATCAAACCCGTCTCTTCCCTCTTCTGTGAAGTTAATGAATCGAATGTTCAGGAGTTCCCAGTTTCTTGCCATCAGCTTCTATTGCAAGTTGTTGCCCAGCACGATATAACCCTGCTGGCTCGAATGATAGGTTTAGTGTCCTACCACCGATATAACCCTGTTCATAAAGCCAAATATCCAACAGTAATTTCAACATCAAATTGTTTCCCAGGAGATTTCATTTTCGTGTCAGATGACTAGATGCTGACGTGGAAATTTGCTGACTAGATGCTGACTAGCAATTTCTCTTTGAGTCCAAATCTGTTCACTCTCTCTCTCTCAGGTAGCGCACAACGTTTGCCAGTCCACCTTGCCAGGTAGATTGTTAAAATTTTATCTGTAAATTAACCGAAAGAAGATGGGCAAAAGTGGAAGTATGAGAAAATAGTTGGAACCCCATAAATAAAAGAGTCCTCCTGGTCTTATGTTTTACAAACCCTAATTATCATCCCATCCTTCATTAGTTTAAGTATGAAGCTCCACTGTGCAGATCACCAAAAAGAAGGAGAGATGTGGGAGTTTTTCTTCGAGGGTTTGTTTGTTGCCCCTCTCCTTCAGATCTGCATGATTTTTTCTTCAAAAATCAGAGCTGATGATTCTGAACTCTATGTAAATCAAACAACCCTCCTCTCTCTCTCTTCTATCTATCTATGCTTCAAAAAAAAAAAAAAAAATCGAGGCAGTGATGAATAAAAAAGAAACAACCCTATCCCTATGGGGGTTGTCAGATGAAGAGTTTGAATCAATCTAACTCTCCATGGCGAGGCAACTAGGAAGGTCATTTTTGAATTAGATCTGATCTTTTTCAATTTTGGCAACCAGTCTGCAGCCAAGAGGAGATTGATACATCCTTGCATGTCTGATTGAAGGCGAATCTGAGCCTCTTCCTTATCTCAATTTTTTTTAAACATTTATTTGAGTTTTCAATGCCTTTTTCAGTCTGTTTTTTTTTCCAATTCAGTTTTTAATTTGAAAATGAATGAATCTGAGCCTCCTTTTCTCAATTTATTTGGGTTTTCAATTTTTTTTTTCTAACCTATTTTTCTCAGTTCAGTTATGGTTCCTAAAACAAAATTTGTTTTATTGAAAATGAATGAATAGATATATCTTTACACACCATATGAAATCTGCCATCTTCAGGAATCCATTTTGCTGGTGGCAGCCATCAATTTGGGTTTAGAATGTGCAATGGTTGGATCCATTTGGGCACTCAGACTCCAAAATCTTCCGAAGTTAATTTTGGGTAGATGGTTTTTATCTTTTCTGGTGAAGGCGCAATGGGTTTAGAGTACTTTTTAAATAAAGAAAACCATCCCATCTAACATTTTAGCTTCAGAAGATCCAGATATTGAATCACCCCATTAACATTATTACCAGTATTATGAGAAGAGGGATTGTAAAGATGAGTTGTAACACAAGTAGAAAACAGTAATCAAGAGTGCAACAACCATGTGGTTAAAAAAAAGATGAGGTTTCCATTTGTTATGTAGTGTTTTTCTTTCAAAAAGTGAGGCATACTAAACAAACAAAAAACACCTGATAACACAAGGAAACCTCCTCCTGTTTCAATACACAAATATTATTCAACAGGAACATTACAAAGATCCTTGAGAGTCGTCATACATGCGTAACAGGTTTTTATCTCTTATCATGGTTGTTTCTATTTTTTACAATTATATTGAATCATAGCTTTTAATGTAATTTTAATGTAACATTGTATCAAATTCATGCAATATTATTGAATGTATTAGAATCCAAGGGAAATCAGGTATTAGATTAGTAGGGAAGAGGGATTTGATGCAGCTATAGTAGGCTTACTGTTCATCATTTGTGCTAGTTACTCTGTACTATTATCAGTAGTTGCTGAAGCAAGGATATTATAGTTCCAACAATTTGTTTGTTTCTGTTTCAGTATCAAGGGATTAGTTCCGATGAATTCCATGTCTTTTAATTTCGTTGGTGTTCTAGCCAACAACAGATTCATAGTAATAATTTTTTCCGCTATTAGTTTTAAGGTTTCGGAGATAGTTCTATTGTTCTAGTTGTAACTTGTAAAATATCTCGTAAATCAAAAAGTTCTAATTTTTACTTCTTGTGGTAATGGTAATAAATAATAATGGCCATACCTATGATGTCAAGTTACCTGGGAACATCGTTGGCAACTTTGGTCACACCAGGTGTTTACGCGACTTGACATTGCATGTATTTATGGTTTATGGGATGCGATCTTAAGCAGGACTTGACATTGTCAGTTAATGTGTATTTACATCTGGAGTTTTTACACCCACTTTTGACAGTGAAGTACCGAAATTCGAATTGTCTCTCATGAACACTTTTTGAATACTGAAATTCTAACTACAAAAACACATATAAGCAGGACCAAATATGTTAAATGTTAAAGAGGCATCTTTGCTGAATATATTGACTGAAACGAGATTGCACATGAGGTTATTTGAGGAAGGTATATTGATATTGCTAGTTATATAAATACTCTTGCTAAAATCGTATGCATGTTTTGTTTCTCTGCTGTTGTGATTTAATTGTAGTATCTGCTTATCAAAGTATTTTTAATTTACTGATATGTGTTTATGCGATGTGATTTTAAACATGTGGATGTGTACACCGAAAGATAACTCCAAATATTCACGAATACGATACCTCCTTGTGCCTGATTTGATAGTGTTTTAGGAGGCATCTTATTTGTTAAGTGCGGGGTTGAGTCGCCCTATATATTCACGTGTTTAGGATTTCATCTCTTGAATGCGTTATTAATTCATTTTTCTTGGCCTGAGTAATAGTATATTTGTTGGTCGGTGACAAATTTTAAGTGTTTTTCTGGCGTTTCAAAATCTGAGAAGAGATCATATGGGATCTATGATAGATCATTTATCTAGAATGAACTGTTCCATTCTTGGTGTACCTGAAATGAGTATCATCTAGTTAGTTGTCTTCATTCTTCAGTGATCAAACATGAGCATGTAAAAGATTAATTAATAATTTGTAAAAAGGGTACTCAAGTTTTCCAAGTTTTTCACTCACTTGCAAATTTCATGAAGTACGATAATTTGGCATAATGAAGATAGCAATTTACACTCCCCAACTGTATTGTCCACCGACCAGATAAGCCTTAGCATCCGGGCTTGGTATACAATGAAAACTTACTGCCTGGTCCTCGTCTTAAAACTGAAAATGAACATTAACAAGAGAAAGAAAGATAGTATTGCAGTAGACAGCAAAGGCAGGAAATCTCTCTATGGCGCTTGAGAAGGATTGGTAGAATATTTTCTCCAATTTCTGTTGTGAAATAGGCTTTCTATTTAGCATGCTTACATTTGATATCCTTCAATGGGTTCTGCACATTCTGTTTGTGTCCCGACTTGTAACAAAAGATCAGTTTCAGGATCTGAAAGTTAATTATTTTATTGCTGTAGTAGGTGTACAAGTATTTGTTTAATGGCTATCTTTTCATTGTATAGCGTAAGGAAGCAAGGATGAAAATCTAGTCGGTATCAACTAGATGCTACTTCGCTTTTGGAGCCCTTTTTTCAGACAGAAGACCACAGGTACTGTCACTGGTGTTTGTTATTTTGTTTGTTTCAAAAATTTATAATTATTTGCATCTGTGTTTACATCTTTTCCGAATCCTTCTTTTATATACAATCTGTTTCATTATTTATTGACAACCTGAGCAAAACTGCCTGGAATGTGTTGGGTCCTCCCTGGTTCTTTCTTGGATGTTAGAAATAAAAGTTATGGAGCTGCATGTTTCTTCATCTGTGCATGTTTTCTCTGCTTCATTACGTAGGTTGTGTTTCAAATTCTTTTCGAACAAGGATTTCACAAATGCACGTTTGTATAATATGGTTCTTGAATATTAAATTATCTTTGTTATAACCGACTTGACAGTAAATGAACCATTTCTGGTCAAGGTCCATACCAGTCTGTCGTCCCCTGCTTGAGGTAGTCCCATATGCAAATTTCTATCTGTATCCTCTTGGCAGAAGATGTGCGGGATAACGTTAACTTTCCATGATCTAGTATTGCCATCAACAAGAGTAGAGACAGTATTAAATGCACTTGCTTCTCCATACTGACTGCTGGTGTAGGTGGAGTTGGTTTGCCTCCGATCCAGTTGTCTTGCCACGTGAGAACATGATTTCCATTCCCAACAACCCAGAAAGAATATACCTTGAGAAAATTTAAGCATCCATAGAGACTTAGCCATGCCCATGTTTCTTCTTTGTTTAAAGCTAAGGCCCATGGCTGATCTGCTGCCTGACATAGTCTCCAAGCGCCTGGTTGAAACAGCTGAGATTCCGAAAACCCATACCTCCCGATTCTTTGTTTTTACCAACTCTCGGCTATCAAATATAGTACAGACTCTTTCCATTCTGCTTGTTCCACCAAAAGGTACGCTGAACCTTGTCCATATCTTTAATCGTAGCATCTGGTATCAAAACTCATATTATGAGATTGCATGGGCAGCGTGGTGTTAATTACATGCTTTACCATTATCGTTCTTCCAGCTTGATTTATAAACTTCCCATTCCACTTTGTAAGTCTTGTTTTCATGTTATCAACAAGACTAGAGAAAGAACAGGTCTTTTTTCTATTTAGACATGAGGGTATGCCTAAATAGTCTTGTTCTCTGCCATACTCATCTTTTTCATCTTTCAGAACTTTAAAAACATTCTACAATGCCGAGAGTGAATATGTTTTGAAAAATAGACAGCTGATTTTTGGAAGTTAATCTGTTGGCCTGAGATATTGCTAAAGGAGTTGATCACCTAGAGAAGATTGTTAGCGTTATGGATATCTGCCCTGACGAAAAGAAGACAGTCGTCCGCGAATAACAAGCAAATTACCTGTGGTTTTAATACTTGAATTTTCACATGTGAAAATAGACGGAAGCATTTCCGTAGAGCATTTTAAGTACTCACGACTACTGGGTAGCACTGAAAAAGAAGGAATTTTCAGAGAATTTTTGGATTTAGTGAGCATTTTAGAGAATTTTCAGTTTCTCACATAAGTCCCAAATGCTCTACGGGATTGGCATCTTAGACAAGAAAAATGTGAAAATAATAATTTCTTTTAGGTTTTTAAGCATCACAGGAAGCATGATTTACAGAATACAAAGTGATATATGTTGGCTGCTTTCCTGTGGACAACATCGAAAGAGCGAAATGACCATGTCTTCTGCGGTAAATTCACTATTGGCGTACTATCTCAAAGAGTCAAGTCCTTAATGTTGTCTTGGATTCATGTATTCCGTCCTGATTTGTTTTGCAACTTTAACTATTGGCTGTGTAATTGGGATTCCATCTGTGTTTAGAATCCACCTTGATTTCTCTTGTTTCAGGCTTTAGTTCTTAGAGCTAGTATGAATGATGGTGCTCTATAAAGGTAAGATACCTCGCGAAGGCCACCACCCGACAACCCTGGGTGGTTTTCCACTTTCATCTGACAGTCCCTAATATTCGCATCCCTCAGTTGCCTGCACGAAGCAAATAAGTACTGTAAGTATGATTTTGCACTTATTCACAAAATTGACTAGTGGAGTAGAAAACACTGAAACCATACTCTGGCAAACTGAACTACTTGAAGAATAAAAAGGTCATAGTTGCAAAATGACATGAAGAATAAAGCACAAGCTGCACAATTAAGTTAGCAAGAGGGAAAGACAGCTTTCAGAATAAAATTTATGTATTATGAAAAATCTCACAGAACGTACCAGCATTTATCCATTCGATAAATCTCTGCATATGAGCATCTTGATTGGGATCCATTTTCCCGTATGTATACATAACTGAGAATTTTGAACCCAATTGCAGTCATTTGAGCTTTATGCAATTGGTCCAAATTTCTTTAACTCTTACCTATGACTTCAATAGTTTATCATCTTCTCCCGATGTTAAATTTGGAAAATGTTGGAGAAAATTAAACCCAACCGCTAGTATCATATCAGGGTGCGATTAGTTCAATTTTCTTCAACTCATTTACAGATTCAACATGCTCATATTTTCTCATTTACAGACTGGCATCATCTTCTCTCCGATGTGAAAGTTGGAAATGAGATGTTGGAGGAAATTGAACCCAACTGTATGCACTAGTATTGTGCAATTGGTTCAATTTTCTTCAGCTGTCATTTACGACTCCCGCATTTTTTTTCCCGCCTTCACACTATTCACATTTGTTGTTTTAGTAAATGTTGGATGTGAGATATCGGAGAAAACTAAATTGAAATGCCGAATATTTATTAATTTAGTTGTCTCCATTTCTTACTTCAGACACTAACATGGATCCTTCTTTAGCTTCATACATGTAAATTGTAGATGAGATGTTGGAGGAAACTAAACCCTACTGCCCACATTATCGCAGTGTGCAACTGGTTCAGCTTCCTTCAACTCTCACTTACAATTTCATGAACACTCTTGTTTTCGCTTACCAACATCAATGATATCCTTCTCTCTTCTTCTCATTCATGAAAGTCGGAGGTGAGATGTTGGAGGAAACTGAACCATATTTGAGGCGATTGCCCCTTAATATTGGTTCAGTTCCCTGCAACTCTCATTTACAACTTTGAAAGTATTTGTTTTTGTTGTCTGCATTGAGTGAAACTCATAATGCTAACTATTTATAAGCCCTAAAAAGAAAAACAATCACACATTCTAGAAGGCAAAACTACAAGTTTCTGGAGAGAAGAGAAGACACAGGAAAAGCATGTTAGTATTCTTTTTCGGGAAAATGCTCAAAAAGGACCATTTCTGTTTTACTTTTGGGGCAGTTTGTTTGGAAAAGTAACTTCGAAGCTGTTATGCTCACCTTAGGCTACTAATGTTTTCAACATGGCTGCATTAGTTTTTCAAGTCCGCTGTATGTGTTACTAGTTTTTCTGCTGTATGGATTAATTACCCAATTCCGTGGAAGTCACCAAATTTGCATTGGCTTATCACGTGGAGGCATATGATCCCTGGGCCAGCTGAGGAAGTATGCACATTTCTTGGTCCAATGACTGCTTTTGTATGAAAATGGCTGCCTTTTTTTTTTCGTTGTCAGATATATAGAGGCATTGTAACTGGTGTTGCGGTATTAAAATGACATACACTACTCACTAGAATTTATCACATAGAGAATTTTGATTGGTTTTTAAATCATGAACATATACTAGATTTCATCATGTTGAAGTCTTCACAGACAATACTCACTAGTTAAAAATAAGTAAATCAAGCCTGGATTTGTTCAGCTGGTGCTAGACTTTCATGTTCAGAACCTTACCTAATGGCAGTGCCTCATACATAGATGCAGTCTTGTCTAATCTAGCCGGATTACGTTCTTTCTGCACCGGTTCATTGCGAAACGAAGCCAATGCGACCCTTCTTCTCTGCTTTTGCTCTCTCCATATCCTCAGCTGATCCTCAACCGCCTCCTTTGCTCTCTCGGCCATCTCGGCCCTGTGCACAGCCTTCTCTGAAAATTGTTTCAGTTTTTCTATTTCTGCCATTGAAGCTTCCAACTCTTTCTTTAACATGGCAAAGTCACTATTGCTATCATTCAATGCGACTTGGGTTGGGAAAATTGCAGCTTGATCTGCTTTCTCATCCGGATCAAGGACTCGTGCTTTAGCATAACTATGAATTGAAAAATGCAAGGCACTGCATTAACTAAGAGACGAAATCTATCCAAACTAGGATAACCCAATCGGCCGTGCCAAACGTCTGTTTGCAACTAACAACAGAAAGAGAAGTGGAAATTCCACCAAAAATATAGAGGTTATATCCATTGCTGCCCTGAATGCCAAACAAATCTGCAACTATAGCAACGATTGCTGTTTTGGATTATTTTGCTGTCCATTGGTTGTCCCGCATTGTTTACCATGTCATGAAGCTGGAGAACCTTGTGGATACTTTGACGAACGTTGCCATGGGTCACAGTACATGAATCCGGGTGATTTCTAACGGCGAGATCTCTCCTTTTAACTATAGGCATCAGAGTAAAAATTGGGAAACCTGTTTTTGTTTATTTTATGCGCCTTGTGCATCGTTTTACTTCACTAACAAAATTATGGCTCAGAGGTTATATGTATTGATTAGCCACAACTGTGGTCAAGTGAGACCATATTTGTCTGGTTTAGTGGATCAATTATATGCCTTGGTGTTTGATTATTTTATCATGCACACCTCTCATGCTTACACATTATATTTAGTTGTAATCAAAAGAAGTAAACGCTGGATGGAGGGAATATAATTTTAAAAGGGCATGCTCATTTAAATCCATGTAAACACCGCGTGTAATAAGGCTCTGAAGCAAAAAAATCTTTGATCCCCAAGCTCTATATATAGATACACTTGTATCTTAGGAAACACCACAAAAACTTTAGACAACATCATCATTTTAGTATCAACAAGATGGTGAGTAAGAATGCAAAGAGTTTTCTGTTGGTGGTGGTTATGATTTTCTCGGTTTTGTTTTATTCTGTTCATTCACAAAATCTACCAATATGTAAGGCAGAGAATGACTCGTGCATTTTTGGGAAACTCCAGTGCTGTGGTGAACTTGATTGCAATATGAATGCTGGAGGTTTTTACAGATGTATGCCACCACGAAAATGCAAGCAAGCGGGTGAGTTGTGTAGCCTCCTGGGACCACCACCCTTCTGCTGTGGGACTTGCGATATAGTAGTACTAGGTGTTGACGCAGGTTTGTTCAAGTGTTCGGCCGTTTAAAGTTACAGGGGTAAGGATGATGATGTGAGTTGCCTGTTGAAGTTCAAAGTTATTGATGATTATATGGACTTTGGTTGTGTTTGTTTTACGTACTTTTTTAATTCTTTTCGTTTACTACTTGGTGGTTGGATCAATATGCAGCTCGATCGCGATTATCATCATTTCATTTTCTTTCACGTCTCTGTGCGCTTTGCTTTGTAATTTGTATGCTTTTCAGTTATTAATGATAAAAATCATTGTTATATGGAGATTGTATTCGCTTAATTACTTTTAATTCTTTGTTTTTAAAAGCCTGTATCCAGTTCTACCGTTTCTTCTTCTATTACTTGCTGCTCGCTCATTCTTTCAAAAACCTACTGTGGAAAGCCAAAAATAATAAATGAGATTGCACACGCATTTTTCTCTACCTTGAATGCCTTTCCGAAACCTGGAAGATCAAATTTGTGGAACATGTCTATCTACAGGTTGTCGAATCTTTTTCGTCAACGATACCTGATTTTAATGCATATGTGCTTTCTCCTTTGTTTGATTATTTTATCATGCACATCTCTAACACTTACAATATTGTATTTCCTCCGTCCCTAATTAGATGACCTACTTGGTTTTAAGTTTTGTCCCACAGATAGATGACCTATTTTTGTTACCATAAGAAATATGTATAATTTGATAGTTATGTTTATATTCGTTACGTAGGTGTTTTAAAATGCTTTTCAATAGTATAAAGTTTACGAAAAACCGTGATATAGTTTAAAAGGTAAATTATTTCTAAGTTTTACTAACATCATTGTCTTAGAAATTGTACAAACTACAACTAGGTCATCTAATTAGGGACGTAGGGAGTATTATTTAATTTTGCTTATCATAAGCACTTTTAATCAAAGTAAACGCGCGGTACGTAGAGAGTATTATTTAGTTTTGCTTATCATAACCACTTTTAATCAAAGTAAACGCTGTAACATGGAGGGAATATAACGGGCATTTCCATTCCACAACCGTGTTTGAAATCGGGAGAAGTTTGTGGATCGGGCGAGTGTTGTAAGGGATTTAAGTGCGGTTGTCTAAATGGTCGTACTGATTGTAAAGAGATTACCTGTGTTGATGCGTAAGGATGGTGTTGAGGGTTTATTTATAATTTTATTTACTTGTTGTGTATTATTTCTTTACCAGTAACATCATTTAGAGGTGTTATCCATATTGATTAGCCAAATACATGTCGTCAAGTGAGATCATATATGAGTACTTGGAAGATCATCGATATATATGCAGCTCGATCATGATCATCATTTTCTTTCAAGTCTATCTTGACTTATTATCTATATATTCAAGTCCATACGGTAATCTCCTTGGTTATACTATTAATTTCTTTTCATCAGCTTCGTAGCGTATATTAGCACTAATAATGTCATCGTGCATGATATAACTGAAGTGGTGCAGGATAAGCCTTGTAGCAGTGTAGGATAACACTCTAACGTTCTCACATGTTACTCACATGATCAGCCAGAGATTTTCTCTATTCAGTCTACACGTGTAACTTAGGAATAAGTCAATTGTGGAATTCAATCTAAGTTTATTTATTGGCTGTAATGAACTCTCTTTTTGTAATGAAGCTCAAGCTTATCTGAGACAATTTGATAATGGAGATTACCATTGATGCTATGTTAATATGGTATAAGATAGGTTAGAGTTGGTTTCAACTCTATACCGATCCAAGCTTCCGATCTGTTTGTCACTCGACTCTCCTTTATACATCCTTTCATTTCAGAGAAGCAACTTTGATCAGTTGATTCATTCGATCAATCTGGGCCTTCTTTTCTGCTAAATTCTTCTCAATCTATTACCCTTACTGTCTTCTTCATTGAAATCTGTTTTCAACTTCTTCAACACCCTGTTCATCTATCCGCAATTTCAGATCTGAAATTTTTCTTTCTCATCAACAATGGAGAATCCTACCTCCAATTCCTTTTCCAACATTCCCCTCAATCAGTTAAACAACTTTGTCCATCTTAAACTCAAGGAGGACAACTTCATCACCTGGAGGCATTGATGTATTTTCAAATGTTGTTGTAGATAGTGGTAAAAACTGGGTTCTTTTCGAACTTGTGAAGGTAACTCTTTTTTTTTTTTTTTAGATTTAAACAAATAAATAAATGAAGGAAATTAATAGCAATGTCAAGATTTAGAAGGATTAAGGCTCAGGATTCACTACCACTCCAAGTTGATTGGTTATAAATAATATTTCATAAATTATTATTAAGCTCTTTTTCTTATTAAATCACTTTTTAATTTAAAAGGTGTCCAAATATTAAGTTGTAATCCTTAAGCATGATTTATCAAAGAATTATTCTAAGCATAAAACATCAAACTGATTCACAACTAATTAAGAAAACCATTTTATCCTCTTTTTTATATTTATCCAAGTGAATTAAATAAAGTAAATAATTAAAGAAATTATAAATAAAAATATTACCAATCAAACATGAGTGAATAGATCCTCCATTGCCTCAATCACCAAGAATTTAGCCGCTCATCATGTTGGAAAAACTCTCAAAATATTTCATTGATGCTCAAAAGTGTTTTACAATGAGAGAAAGACAAGAAAATGATGTAAAACAGGATTCTGCGACCCAAAAGAAAGCGTCCAGAATCAACGACAGAGCTAAAGTGTTGTTGTCGCTGAAGAACTACGACCCACAGATGACAGTCGATGTTACTGTTGATAAACGACTGTCCTTTAGACTCTGTTCTTCACGTTCTTCGTCCTCGCAGCAGCAGCAGCAGCAGCAGAACCAGACTCTCTGTAACTTGGATTTTCTTGCTCTGTAGTGCTCTAAACCTCTCCCAATTCTTCCTAAACTTGACTAGCCCCTTCTTCTCGACACTAGGGACCTATTTATACACAACAGGTCACTCCAATCCTTGTAATAACTCCAAGAATATCCGGCCATAAAAGAATATTTTCCGATATTTTTTTTTCTTTATTTCTCTGATTCGTTACGGATTGTTTCCTGGTTTATCTCTTTCACGCATCATCTCTGAGTTTTAGGAGAAGTTTCCAGCCAATAGAGTTAACCCATGCACGTCTCTTCCATCCAACAATTCCAAAAATAGGATATCTTCCCTATTTGAAAATATCTTCCCTGTTTTGATTCCCACCGATTATCTAACCAAATTGGACCGAATCCAACACCCATACCAGCTTTGTCTAGGCCCTAGTAACAAACCCATTTAATTTGGGCCATTGAATCTCACTGGAACACCTTCGAATCATCAACCCTAGTCACGGCAGTTCAAGACAATTTTTTCCCGCCAAAACGGTTCTTGATGTTTTCATCACCTGGTGATTATCCAGCCAAATCCGATCGAATTCGATGCCCAAAATGTGTTTCTTAAGCTATATCACATCTTCCTACCAAGTTTGATCCATTGAATCGCACCACAACACCTTCATTTCTTCGATCGAAAATTCTCCTGTGTGTGAACATTTTTCCCGCCAATTTTGAGAATTTGAATTGTTGAAGAAGGTGCCCCTTATCCTGGACTGGGGTGCGAATAGCATATGCCTTGGGGGTGACCTGGGGGTGCCAAAATCAACTTTTCGAGCCGAATTTTCCAAAAATGTTTATTTCCTAAAAATACATAAAAACACAATATTAGTACAAAAATAGAGTTCCAACAATACTGACATTGAGGACAAATTAGACACAAAAATGTGTCTATCAGGCATCTTATGCACCCTGTGATTCATAAATACAAACTTATGAAATACCTTGATGGTTCCTACCCTTGTCTTCCAAAATACACAAATGCAAGGAGTCAGCTGAATGGGATTGAAAATTCACTATACACAGACTGGATTGATGAAGATTCTTCCATTATGATGTGGCTTCACTCCACCATCTCGGACTCTGTCATTCCCTACTTTTCAAGAGCAACAACTTCTCATGAGCTTTGGGTCAGCATTGAAGAGCGATTTGCAAGAGCTTCTTCCACTCACAACATTCAATTGCGTACAAAACTGCTCTCTATCACTCAAGGTAACAAACCTATATCTACCTTAATCAATGAAATCAAATCACTCTCTGATCAATTAGCTGCTGCTGGTGAGGTCATTTCTGACAAGGAATTAGTAGTGATTACACTAATAGCTTTGAATGCTGATTACATACCCTTTGATACTTCTATGAGACATCTAAATCCTCCTATTACTAGTATTGAATTGCACAACAATCTGCTCAGTGAAGAAGCTGTTGTCAATGAAAGAGAAGCTACACTTAAACTTGAGACTGATACAAAAGCTTTCATGGCAAATAGTGGCAGACCTGCATATAGAGGTTCTTATAATAACTCTAGAGGTAACTTTAGAGGCAGAGGTTATAGTGGTGGTCGTTATCCAAATCCTGCAATCTTTCACAGGCCAAATCCTGGTAGAGGATACACTCCACCTGTAAAACAAGCTTGTCAACTCTGTCTTGGAGAAAATCATCTGGCACCAAATTGCACACAACGACTCAATTTCTCCTGCAAGGGAAGACCACCCCCATCCAACTTAAGTGCAATGTTAGATGCTGCTGACATCTTTGACACAGAAGAATGAATTGCAGATAGTGGAGCAAACAACCACATTACTTCAAATGCTTCTAACTTGCAAGAGACCACTTCCTATGATGGCAGTGAAAAAATTCAAATTGCTAATGGTGAAGGTATGCCTATAACTCATAAGGGACACACTAGTAAGCACATTCATGATCATTCATTTCATCTCCATAATGTCCTTGTTGTCCGCAATGCCTCTCAAAACTTACTGTTCATTCATAAAATTTACTTCTGACAATAACTGCTCCCTAACTCTTGATTCTCATGGCTTCTCTATGAAGGATCTGAGCTCTGGGAAGACTATTTTCCAAGGACCACATAGAAATGGCCTCTACCTCATATCCTTCAGCAAGTCCAATTTTTCTCTCTCCTCCACCACCAGTGAAAGTGTTCTCCTCCATAGAAGATTTGGTCATCCCAGTTTTCAAACTCTTCAGAAACTTTGTAATTTTCTGCATTTATCAAATGTTTCTAATAAGTCTTTTTCTTTCTTAGATTGCAAACTCTTCAGAAGTCAAAAACTTCCTTTTCAAATTTCAACTACTACTGCAACTAAACCACTTGAGTTATTACACATGGATCTTTGGGGTCCTTGTCAAGTAGCTTCAACTTTTGGCAATTTATATTATGCTAATATTGTTGATGAATTTACTAAGTATTGCTGGGTTATTCCCTTACATGCCAAATCTGATTTTAAACAACTTTTCTCTTCATTTGTGCATAGAATGGAAAATCTTATTTCTCACTCAATAAAAACTATAATAACTTACAATAGAGGAGAATTCCTCATTAAGTTCTTAGCTATCTTTTGTGATCATAAGGGTATCACCCATGAACTTTCTTGTCCACATACACCTGAGCAGAATAGTGTGGCAGAAATTAAACACAAACATCTGCTAGGTATCACTAGGACTTTGTTGTCTCAATCTGGTCTTCCTCATGAGTTTTGGGTTGATGCATTATATACTGCAAACTACTTAATCAATAGACTTCCCACTAGGTCTATTCAATACTCATTTCCCTTTCAACTCCTCTTTGACAAAAATCCAGACTATAATTTCTTAAAAGTGTTTGGATGTGCTTGCTACCCTTGGCTTAAACCCTATACTACAAATAAACTGGAACCTAGAAGCAAAGAATGCATCTTCCTGGGCTACAGTCTCCAACAGAAAGGCTACAGATGCCTAGACCCTATCTCAGGAACTGTTTATGTCTCTAGGCATGTGTCATTTAATGAGGATTCATTCCCTTACAAGGTCTTTCACTCTACCACTGCTCCCTCTTCATCTCCTACTCTTGACATTCATACAGATGTGCATGCTCCCTCTTTATCTCCTACTACTGCACCTCCAACCTCATCCACACATATCACTGTCAATGATCATGCAATGACTACTAGAGGCAAACATGGCATTCGAGTAAGAAAATCTTATTTTGCCACATTGTATCCTATGGATGTTGCTCTACTTAGCAAGGCTCAGTCTATTCCAACTTGCATAAGCATTGCTCACAAGGAGGAAGTTTGGAGAGGAGCATCAACAAGAGAGTACAAGGCCTTAAATGATGCTGGTACATGGTCCCTGGTGGATCCAACTGGAATTGAAAATGTAGTGGGTTGCAAGTGGGTTTTCAGGATCAAATACAAGGAAGATGGCACCATTGACACACACACAGCTAGACTAGTTGCAAAAGGGTATCACCAGAAACCAGGCATTGAATTTGAGGAAACATTTAGTCCAGTGGCTAAACCAACCACCATAAGGGTTATTCTGTCCATGGCAGTGCAGTACAATTGGAAAATACACCAGCTAGATGTCAGCAATGCTTTCTTACATGGAGATCTAAAGGAAGTGGTGTACATGACTCAACCCCCAGGTTTTGTTGATGAAACTAAGCCTCATCATGTCCGTCTCCTTCACAAGGCTATTTATGGACTCAAACAGGCACCTAGAGCCTAGTATGCCAAATTGAGTGCTGCACTTCTATCTCTCTAATTTGTCAATTCTGTCTCTGATTCAAGTCTCTTTGTTCACCAAGATGGTCCTCACATCTCAGTAGCATTGGTTTATGTAGACGAAATCATTCTCACAGGAAGTTCTCCTGCATTTTTACAAAAAGTGATTACTCAACTACAACTTCAATTTCCCATAAAAGACTTAGGGGACTTGAAGTGAAGAGAAATGCCACCTCATTATTTCTTTCTCAGACTAAGTATGCAGTGGACCTTCTAACCAAGCATCACATGGAAGGCTGCAAACCCTATCAAACTCCATTTGCAACTTCAGAGAAACTCAGCAAGGATGATGGTGATCTACTTTCAAATCCAACAGAGTATAGATCCTTGGTGGGAGCTCTTCATTACCTGACTTGGACACGGCCTGAGATCTCGTATGCAGTCAATGTAGTATGCCAACACATGCAAACCCCAGACAACCTCATCTACTGGATGCAAAGAGAATTCTACGCTACATAAAAGGCACCATAAGTCATGGTCTTCACTTCACTCAAGGTGCAAACTTCTTATTAGGGTTCTCAGATGCAGACTGGGCAGGCTGCAAGGATGACAGACGCTCAACCGGTGGGTACTGTATATTTCTAGGACCTAATATCATCTCCTGGTCTTCCAAAAAGCAAGCAACTGTGGCACGGTCCAGCACTGAAGCTGAATACAGAACTCTGGCCAACAGTGCTGCTGAGGTGGTTTGGTTATGTTTTCTTCTCCAAGACTTGCACTATCCAATTTCAGGTATCCCTAAACTAGGATGTGACAACATCAACTCCTTCAGTATTGCCTCTAATCCTGTCATGCACTCTCGCATGAAACATGTTCACTTAGACTTCCACTTTGTCAGAGAGCTAGTACAGTCCAAGGCGTTGGACATATTTTATGTTCATACCCTTGATCAGTTAGCAGACATCTTCACAAAAGCTTTGCATGGACCCAGATTTCAGATGCTCTGTAACAAGCTCAGTGTGATAGCTCCACCCATGAGCTTGAGGGGGGTATTAGCACTAATAATGTCATCGTGCAGGATATAACTGAAGTGGTGCACGATAAGCCTTGTAGCAGTGTAGGATAACACTCTAAAGTTCTCACATGTTACTCACATGATCAACCAGAGATTTTCTCTATTCAGTCTACACGTGTAACTTAGGAATAAGTCAATTGTGGAATTCAATCTAAATTTATTTATTGGCTGTAATGAACTCTCTCTTTGTAATGAAGCTCAAGCTTCTACGAGACAATTTGATAATGGAGATTACCATTGATGCTATGTTAATAGCGTACTAAATTGCAATTAGTTGCACACATAAAAATACATTTTTCTATACCTTGAATGCCTTTTCGAGACCTGGAAGATCACATTTGTGGAACACCAAGTCTATTTACAGGTTCTTGAATCTTTTTTGTCAACGATACCTGATTTTAATGAATATGTGCTTTCCTTTTGTACATCTTTTTTTCACTTTTTTGATAAAGTTTTAACCTTATTAGTAAAAAATAAATAAAAATAGGAACAGCCGGATGTATCAGTCTTTTTTGTCATCTTTTTTTAAGTCTTCACAACAGAATTTATCACTTGAAACTCGAGCGGGTGGTGCTAGATTTTCATGTTCAGAACTTTACCTAATGGCATTGCCTCATACATAGATGTAATCTTGTCTAATCTAGCTGGATTACTTTCTTTCTGCATCCGTTCATTGCGGAATGAAGCCAATGCAACTCTTCTTCTCTGCTTTTGCTCTCTCCATTTCCTCAGCTGGTCCTCAACCCCCTCCTTTGCTCTCTCGGCCATCTCAGCCCTCTGTACAGCTTTTTCTGAAAACTGTTTCAGTTTATCTATTTCTGCCATTGAAGCTTCTAACACTTTCTTTAACATGACATAATCACTATCGCTATCATATGCAATCAAATTCAATGCGACTTGGGTTGGGAAAATTGCAGTTTGATCTGCTTTCTCAGCCTTCCGGATCAACGACTCGTACTCTAGCATTGAAATCATAATCTGGGGATCAAACCCATCTCTCCCTTCTTCCGTGAAACTCACTAACTTCGTAAGTCGGGGGGTTGTTACTTGTAGATCTTGAGAGGAGTCATCAAACTGGGAATGGAAAGCAAAAGAGTTCCCTTGTTGTAGTCTCCGAGTTTCCTTCTTGGCTGCATCAGCTTCTATTGCAAGTTGTAGGGCAGCACGATATATCCCTGCTTGAACGCTGTTTGCTTTTGCTTCACCTGCTACAGCCTCTAAAATTTTTGATCTCCCACTATGAGTCTCTGATTTCAGCATTGCAATTTCAACCTGTGTTGCTGATTCTTTTTCTCGAATGTCATGCATTTCTCTTTTTAGATGATTCATCTCATCTGTAAGCATTTCAACTACACCGCTCAAACGGATAACCTCTTCATTTGCATTTTCTAGTTCTGACTTGAACTGGTTCAGTTCTGTTTCCATTTCTTTGTCAATGTTGACTCCCTTTGAGAGTTCCATTTCCAATCTCAGTTTGTGTATTTCATTAACAGCATCAGATGCAGCTTGCAAAGATGCACTGTGAGACTCTTTCACTTCGTCAAGTTCCGAATTTAATGAAGCAATCAACAAGGCCTTGGCCGCAATCTGATTCTCCAATTCATATATAATTCCCACTTGTTTTCTCATGTCTTCCAGATCATCCAAATCTGTCAACATCATAAATTTCTCTCTTTCTGCTTCCCCTGCAGCCTCATTCAGAAGAACAACAGCTTCATTGAGTTCCTTGATACGTTCTGCAAGCTCCTTGTTCTTTTCTTTCTCCGCGCTAGCTGCAAATTCCATTTGTTCAGCATGTATTGTCACAGCTAGTTTCAATTCTTTAATGGCCTTAAGTTCTTGTTGTGCAGCTGCAAGCTCCTCTTCAGTGGCTTTCGATTTTTCAAGTGCATATAGAAGTTGTTCTTTGGCCTTTTCGGATTCCTCCAACTGCTCGGTTAGATCCTTGATCTTGGACTCGAGGTTATTAGCATAGCTTCTAGTTGTTGGAAAATTATTAATAAAAAAATATTTTTTTAAAGTTTTAATAAAAAATTATAATTTATTGTTTTATTTTGTGAATGAAACTTTTTAGTCCCACATCGTGGAGTTTCCAATTTTTAGTAGTTTTAAGAAACTATATAAACCTTTTAGTCCCACATCCGGGAGTTTTTCTTCTTAAGTTGTATTTGTCAATTATATAAAGAAATTCACTACTTTTGTAAAATCTATGGGGAAAGGGTTGTTCTATATTTTAGAGGGACCTTTAAGGGAATATATTTTATTGCGTTTCTTAAGAGTTCGCGATTTTCCTTAACGGTTTTTTCGGAGTTGCCAAGCTCAAGTTGAGCATCTACTACATATGCTAGTAGTAGGTGTAGTAGGGTGTTTTATCCTGGAGATATCCGTCCTGTGAGGGCTATCGCATCACTCTTGAGTATAGCCGGGCAACGTGTTGAACACGTGACTCACTCTGTTTTTTCAAAGTTTTGCCTTGGTGCTGTTGTGGAGATATGAGAAGTTCGTTCGTTTCGTCAATCGATCAATTCCATTATAAAGGAGATAAGTATCAATAACTTTTGCTTATTTGATTTTTTTTTTATTTTAATTATTGCACCCAACAATCTTAAGACATTAATATGTGTAATAATAAAAAAATGGTTGGTTGGTTTGTGAATCATGGATGTTAGTTGTGGAGTGAAAAACAAAAACAAATTTTTTGGTCAGCTGTAGAGTTTCGAGATTATATCTTAACCTAGAAGGAATTTCGATGAACCCTTTCTACACAACGTAGTAGACATCCTGCTAATTACCCACGTAAAATTTCAGAATTTTTGGAGTTGTAAAAGTATTTTTTTGATATTTTACAAAACATACAAATGTTCCTGAAAAATTCTGACGGGCAAACTTTTGTTGTTAACTAAAGTATTTTTTATGGGGTAATCATGAGTTTTTTGATATGGTGGTTCAAACGAAGTTTGTAAATCCAGATATTATCTTCAAAACTCATATTTTATCTTCCGTTTCGGAACTAAGATTTGTGAGATGTGGTGTATTAGGTGATTGGGAAATTACCGTGTCCGTGGTCAGAGTATAAACAAAGATTGTGACATGAAATTGAAAAGGAACATGGCTACCAGGCGCATGCGGATGAACATAAGTCTTCCAAAGTTGACAAAGGTGGGAATATCAAACACAACTCTAACCGTAGTCTTCATAAGAAAGGTATGTTTCGTAAAACTGAATCCGACGTTACTTTAATTAAGGGTGATTGTTCTGTTTGTAAAATTCCGGGCCATACGGTAGTAAAGTGTAGACAACATAAAACCTTAATAAGTAGAAATTTAATGCTAATTTAGTTGAAACAAATTAGAAGGAGTTTATTGACATGATGTCAGAAGTTATTTTAACAACCAATGTGAGAGACCAGAAGGTGGACTCTGGAGCCACCAAGAATGTTTGTTGAAACAGAGACCTGTTCACCTCCTATCAGAGGATAGGGGATGTCGAGAAACTCTTTTTGAGTAACTCATCTGCAATAGAGGTTGCATAAAAGGAAAAGGTCGAGCAGAAGCTCATATCTGTAATACTCTCACATTGAATGAAGTTTTCATGTTCCAAGCATATGCAAGAATCTTGTATCTTGTTCTATTGTAGATGGAAAAAGATTTAAGATCTTAATTTTTTCTGGAAAACTTGTTGTAACAAGGCAGTTATTTTTTAAGCAAGAGTTATAGAACTTTGGGTCTATATAAGCTTAACGGAAAAAACTGATGATGTGAACATAGTTGATTCTTGTGCTTTCTTTATGTGATTGATTGTTTTATGTGGTAAGCTTGTAACCGTAAACTTATAAGTCAATGCTTAACTGGATAGCATAGGCTGCGTACCCAAATTTAGTTTGGACTTTGAACACAAAAATGGTGATTGTGTCCTCATATAAGGTATGCTGAGTATACTTCTACATATAGATTTTTGGTTATGTGATCTGATTTTTCATACTTTTGGTGTGATTTTTCTGACTTTGTTGTGAATACTATTACATAATCTAGGGATGCTGAGTTCTTTGAACATGTTTATTCTTAAACCTGTACCTCATTAGAGATGTGTTGTTGATCTCCTAGATTTATTTTCAAATAGTCAGAACTTATCTTAAAGGAAGATGAAGTTACGGTTGAGCCTAACAGAAGTAAAAAAAAAAAAAATTAGACTTGAGACTTCTTATGAAGCCGACTTCATAACATGCCTAGCTTAGTCTAAGCCCCGTACTTGTAAAGAATCCTTGATATCTACTGAAACCCCATTCTGGTAAGAAGATTCATTTAGTGAAATGGACTCAGTCCGTCGGAACCTGACTTGGGAGGTTTATAGTTTACCTCCAGAGAGTAAGACCATGAGATGTAAATGAGTCTTTAAGAGGAAACATTAGGTATATGGAAATGTAGAAAAATATTAGGCTAAGTTGGTAGCTAAAGGCTATAAACTAAAAGAGGGTGTATATTTACTTGATTCTTATTCACATGTGACGAGATTTACTTACGTTGAGATGCTAATTGTTATTGCTGTCATAAACAAATTAGAGATACATCAGATGGATGTTAAGACAACTTTTCTAAAATCGTGAATTAGATAAAGAAATTTACATAGACCAACCTGAGGACTTTGTAGTGAAAGGTTATGATTACAAAGTTTGTAAGTTGAACAAAATTTTGTATGGTTTATAAAATAAGCACGTAAACAGTGACATGAAAAATTTTATCATGTGATAATGTGTAGTGGATTTAAGTTAATGAATCTGACAAGTATATTTACAAGTAACTTGTTAAGGATGCCTGTGTGATTGTATGCTTGTATGTTGATGATATGCTTATACTTGATACAAACATAGATGTGATTAATTCCACTAAAAACATGCGCTAAATGAGAACGTTGACTTGAAAGACTTAGACCCTGTTGATGTAATCTTAGGGATGCGGATTAGAAAATAATCTAACATATGTAGTTTTAGTCATTCTCATTATTTTGAATTTGTGCTTAAGAGATACAATCAGTGTGATTGTAAGCCTTCTTGTACTCCGTACGATTATTCTTGTAGACTCAAGAAAAAAGGATAATGGAGTATCTTAACTTGAATACTCAAGAGTTATAGGATGTCTGATGAATTTAATGAACTGTAAGAGTCCAGACATTGCCTATATTGTGAGTAAGTTAAGTAGATATAATTATAGTCCAGAGCAATAGCATTCAGATGCACTGAGTAGAGTTTTATGGTACCTAAAATACTCTATTACCTTTTATTTGATTTATCAAAGGTATCTTGCTGTCCTTGTGGGACTTTGTGATGTAAACTGGATAGTTGACTCAGAGGAGTCTAAGTCTACGAGTGGATATGTTTCACTCTAGCATCAGGGTTTGTTTTTGGAAGATTTACAAACAAACATATATTGCTCAATTCATTATGGAATCTGAGAGTATTGAGTTAGATAAAGCACGAGAGGGGGCCGAGTGCCTAAGATGTTTTTAGAAGACATTCCTCTCTGGCATAGGCCTGTGCCAGCTATATCTATATACTGTGTTAGCCAAGCTATGATAGCTAAAACTAAAAATAACTAATCTCAATTGGCGTTATTTCCATTGATTGGATAAAGTCCAAGGAGAATATCACACAACCTTTGACGAAAGGTTCATCCAAAGAGATTGTTAGAAACACATCGAAGGGGATGGGGCTTAAGCTCATAAATTAAACTTGCCATGAAGGATACTCAACCTTGCTGACTGGAGATCCCAAGATCAAGGTTTCGAATGAGAAAACTAATTTGTGGTGGGTAAAGGTATATACTATCAGAGAATTTTATTCTCTGTCCCTTCCCTATGGTGTAGACGTGATAGTGTGACTGCATGTGAAGGATGACTTTTAAGAAGTCTTAATGAGTTCTATAGTTTCAATTTAAGATTGAAGTGGTGTGTAACAGTAACACTCTTTATGGAGACTTACCTATCTGAATGAGGAAGTGGGACGCTTCCTATGAGAATATGATCTTTGATTCTCTAGAGCATTCTGAGAAACAGGATATGTCCAGGGCCAAATTGGACAAAACGACACGAGCTTGGCAGCAATCTTGGAGATATCACCCGTGGTTGTTATCACGAATTACATCAAATGCTAGCAGTTCAAGACATAGTTCACTGTCTCTAGAAAGTAATTCCGGTAATATCTCACTAAGCAAAGGTTCAAGACCTCATGGACACCTCTGCCTAAAATGATATTTCCTGCGTTTTTTATGTGATTTTCGTTTTGATGGTTTTGGTATTACTGGAACTTAGGACCTAAAGGTCACTAAGGGTTCACTAGTTCATGCTTTTTCACTTTAGTGAAAGATACCTATAGTCTCACCATGTGAGAATTAAAGATGAAAGCTCTTAATACTATTATGATTTATGCAATCCATAGTATGACCCTGGGGTCAACACACTTTTGTGTGAGGGAGAGGACGTAGAAATGACTAGTATGATTTCAACACTTGCACGATCAGTCTGTTTGGATCGTGAGGTTGGGATGTTGATTTACCAAGATCTATCTGTGTTTTCATGTTTTATTGAGTTTTCATTCATGTGGGGGATTGTTGGAAAACGATTAATAAAAAATAATTTTTTAAAGTTTTAATAAAAAATTATAATTTATTGTTTTATTTTGTGAATGAAACTTTTTAGTCCCATATCGTGGAGTTTCCAATTTTTAGTAGTTTTAAGAAACTATATAAACCTTTTAGTCCCACATCGGGGAGTTTTTCTTCTTAAGTTGTATTTGTCAATTATATAAAGAAATTCACTACTTTTGTAAAATCTATTGGGAAAGGGGTTGTTCTATATTTTAGAGGGACCCCTAAGGGAAAATATTTTCGTTTCTTAAGAGTTCGCGATTTTCCTTAACGGTTTTTTTGGAGTTGCCAAGTTCAAGTTGAGCATCTACTACATATGCTAGTAGTAGGTGTAGTAGGGTGTTTTATCCTGGAGATATCCGTCCTGTGAGGGTTATAGCATCATTTTTGAGTGTAGCCGGGCGCTAATGTCTTAAGGGCAACGTATTGAACACGTGACTCACTCTGTTTTTCCAAAGTTTTGCCTTGGTGCTGTTGTGGAGATATGAGAAGCTCGTTCGTTTCGTCAATCGATCAATTCCATTATAAAGGAGATAAGTATCAACAACTTTTGCTTATTTGATTTTTTTTTATTTTAATTATTGCACCCAACACTAGTTTCTGCACATTCTTCATAGGATTTCTCTCTTGTAGCCTCGGAATTCTTGAGCTTGGTAGAGATTTCGTCGACGACTTGTTGGTATATATCTAGCTTGAGAAGAGCTTGCTTGTAAGCTGAGTCTTTCACCTGTACTTAGAAGTTTGTAGTTGGCCAAATCCTTGAGCAAGAGGTCAAGATCTTTCTCCTCTGAATCCATTTTTCCCTGAAATAGCAGAAGACAAACTCAAAATACATATTTCAGCATCCTTAAACTCAATAGTCGTTGCAGATCCTACGTACCTCGGTGCTGGTCGATCGATGTTTTCTTTGATCGGATTTCTCCTCAAACAAGGAAAGAGCAGCCTGGACTGATTCGAATGGTTTTGTATCAACTTCGCCCATACCTTGCTCTCACGAGGCCGGCACTGGTGATGTTCCTCACTGCACCCTACAAATTAAAGCACTTTACCATACGAACACACAGAATCATTAATCGCAAAAATGAAATGAAAATCACAGATAGAAAATTTTGCAAACCTTAGTACACGAAAAACGAGCAATGTTGAGAAATGTAGGGGTGTAAATTCGGGCAGGCCGGGCCGCCCGACCCAAAAACTAAGACAGGCCGGGCAGGCCAGGCTTAATATTTGTGAGCCCGTAAACAAATTCAGGCCGGACAGGCCGGGCACAAGTAGATAATTTGCTACCCAAAGACCGCCCAAAGCCCGCTTTTTATACGGGCAGGCCAGATCGGGCCGGACAGGCCACTATTTTGATTTTTTTTTTTTAAGTTTAAATTTTCAAATGAACGGTATTAAATACAATATCCTTTCCTTTCCAACATCGCATATCGTAAGTGATAGTATTATTTTATATTTAACTTACACTGACAAATTTTAAATTTTAGCCTATAATAAATAATTAATTAGAGTACAATAAACTTTCTAATAAGAAAATACATTACCATTAATGTTTTGAAAAGGTTAATTATAAGTAAAAAAACAATTATATATTTTATTTTTCTTGACACAAAATTGACAATTATAAAATTGTAACTTTTAAGTCTTTTTAAGAGGATATTAAATGATTAATGGCACATAGAAGGCTTTCAGGCCGGACACCAGGCCGGGTATCAGGTCGGGCATCATAATTAATCGCAAAGCCCGAGATCGCCCAATAAATTAATCCAGGCCAGGCCGGATGGTCCATGACGGGCCATAACAGGCTTTGGGCTACTTCGGGTACAGGCGGGCTCGGACGGATACAGGCAGACCGAGTATTTTCGGGTATTATTTACACCCATAGAGAAATGTAACTTGCTTATTTTCCTTCTCTTCTTCTTGTTGAGTGACTTAGATGGAACGAGGTTCATAGAAGTAATCATCACGGTTAAGAAATGTTTTGCAAGAATTTCGTCGCAATTGAAGACGTTAACGCAATAGAATCATCGATGGCAGGCAGAGCTTTGAATTCACGGATAGTACTGCTGTCCTCCTTTGTTTTTGTCGAAGTGGTTTGATTTTTCTTTTTTGTTGCGATTATCAAGTGTCCATTTGGCTGCATGATAAAATGTCAATGTGGGCTTATCTAGCAACTGGCCCAAACTGCTGAATTTGAAACAAGACAGGTCTCCATGTCTATTTGGATCTGACTCAGTTTCTGACTTGACCCGAGTCAGATTATTTGCTTTCCATTTTTCAATAAATGACTCGTTTTATACTTGTGGGTATTTGAGGCACATTAATTTTTACATGTCTCGTTGAGTACATATTCAACTGGATTCAAAAGTCTTGTATAACCATATCATTTACTCGTTGGCCATGTAGTCGACTTGTTGGAATAATAACTTCGAGTCAGATGCAGTAAGTGTATAATTAGACATATTCAAATTAGTCAGTTGAGTTGAAAAAGAAAAAAAACATCTTGATTTTTAGATTCCGAAACAGAATAATCAAGCTACCTGGGATAATAACATGTGATTTGTATTTTACAGACTCGGCGTCTGGATCAGACTTAGCCCCTAACTCACACGAATCGAATGTCAGATCGTTTATTTTTTAATAATTGAGTCAGCTCTGACTCCCGACCTGACTCATATAATCATACTTAATCTTTGACTCTGATTCGTTTGAGTCGGTGGGAACAAAATGCGCATGACACATGTAACTAAGCCACTGACTCACATATTTATGAGTCGGTTGAGTTAGATTTGACTCAAAAAAACAAATGCATTGAGTCAGATCCAGATAATTGAGATGACTTCAATCAAATCCACACGAATCAGATTCAAATGAGTCAGATAGAAAAAAAATGAAAAACATCATATAATCTGAGTGTCCTCCACAAGATCAAACACAGTGGATTAAACGCTCTGTGGACCATGTCCCTATAATTCTTAATACTCATAATACGTGGAATGATGGGGCTTCCCCATTTAAGTATTTTGGAGACTGGATGAGACGTGATGAATGTAAGCCTTTAATACAGGCTTGTTTGGAAAATGAAATTAGAGGTTCGCATGCTCATACGATGAATAAGAAACTTACTTCAGTTAAACATATCCTTAGGGATTGGAACAAATACTATTTTGGCAACATAAGAACAAACATAGAAAAAACTAAGGCTGACCTTAAGAAAATCAATAGTAGAAACAGTTATCCTAATAAAAACAGGGACATTGCAATACTTAGAAGAAATCTTTCTGAATGGTACGATATACAAGAAAAATTCTAGAAGGATAAAAGTAGGGATCAAAATATTCTATTAGGAGATAGAAACACTAAATATTTCTATATTAGAGCTAAACAAAGGTTTAGAAGAAACATGATAGAAACTTTAAAAGACAAAAATGATGTATGGATTAACAGTAGACCTGAAATTGTCTCTTGTATTACTAACCATTTTCATGAAATAGCAACTACTGTAAACCCTTGTTTGGACCAAAATATGATTGATATGATCCCTGTTACCATTACTTCTGTTGATAATGATATGCTTTGTGCTATCCTTTTTTTGGGTGAAATAAAACAAACTCTTTTCTCCATGGAGCCTGACAAAAGTCCGGGGCCTGATGGATTTCCACCAATGTTATTTCAACAGAATTGGGAAATTATAAGTTCTGATTTAACAAAAATAATCCAAGTTTTTTTGAAACAAGTTTTATATCTAAGAAGATGAATGTCTCATTCATTTCTCTTATCCTTAAAACTTTAAACCCAATCACTCCAGCTGAATTTAGACCAATAACTTTAGCTAACACAACTTACAAAATTATTTCTAAACTAATGGCAAATAGAATGAAAGGTCTGCTTAGCAAAATTATACCCTCATTTTAGTCTGCCTTCATTCCTGGAAGGCAATTATCTGAAAATATCACTTTAGCCCATGAATTAATTCATAAAATGAGAAACAACAAAAGTAAGAAAGGATCTATGGGTCTTAAAATAGACATTGTTAGAGCATAGCTCGGTCAACCTCGCATGCGTTTTTATCTCAAGCATGTTTGTCAATGTTAGTGATCAAAACTATAAGTCTTGATTTCTAGCCTACATAGCTAAGTCTCGGACTAGGATAGAAAAGTGTAGTTGAGCTCAAGGACTTCATGGTGATTCATCATACAACGACGAATATCTATACAAGGAACCGTGGAACTTCATCAACAAAAAGGTATGTGGAGACTTGAACTTATCTATCACTCAAAAGTCTATCTCTTCTATCTCCTACTTCTTATGAGACAAAAGTCGTATGCTATGTAGACTACATCATACACATTTGATATTTCGAGCTTCATTGCTTATCTTTTATCTCGAAATCGTGTGTTGGTAAAGCGTTTCGCTTTGATCAAGTTTATCTTCACCTAATGACGAAAGTCATGAAAAGTTACAATCACTTTGAGAATTTCTCTGCATGAATCAGTTTGTGAATAACGGCTTCATAACGTCCTCTGAGAATGTCTCAATGATTAAAATGAGAATTTAGATTACATAACCATGTATTCCTTGAACCGAAATTTTCGAACTTTGTTGATCAAGAAAAATCGGGAGGATTGTGGAATTGGCTTGCCAAGTCCGCGAACTGTCGAAAGTTCTCGACCGAGAATTTCTGCTGGGATTTTCCGAAACTCGTTTGTGTGCTTAGTCCGCGAACTGGAAGAAGTTCTCTTTCCCAGAATTTCTGCTGAGTTTGGAAAACTCAACCGATTAACTGTCCGCGAACTTGTTTGTGAACTTAAGAGGTTATGATCTAAAGATGTGCTCTGAACATAAAACATTAAATTACTAAAGAATGCTTTATGCAAACCGTGGCTATAATGTTCATGAGCCAATTCAATCGAATCGAATCATCTTTGTTTCAATTGTGTTTTGTGTAGTTACATAAGATCTCATAGCAATTGAACAACTCTTTAACTAGTTCATTTGAGTCAATTGAACTAGTTATGGTGAATAAGAACAAGGTTAATATGAAATGCTCATATGGTTAACCTTTTGGGTTACTATGTTGAACCAACATACACGTACATGTTTGGGCATGATTTTCACGAACCAAGTATACGTCTACCCAAGTGTGTGAGACAAGATAAGTTTTCGATCTAACGGTTGAGAAATATTAGCTTGAATCTAAATCAGGTTTTCATCTAACGGTGAATAAGGATTGCTTTATACCTAAGGCAAAACCCTGATTTGAAGGCTATGTAAAGGAGACATCTAGCATTTTGTGAAAAACTAATCCCCACACGTCTGTGTGCTACTAGTGCGCCCGCTAGAGTCGATCTCCATTAACCTTTGATTTTCTTCTCTAAAATCAGGTTAACGACTTAAAGACTTCATTGGGATTGTGAAGCCAAACCGATACTACTTTATCGTAGTTGTGTGATCTGATCTTGCATCTTCTATCGTACGAGTACAATCGATTGATTGACTTGAGATCGTGAGAGTTCTCCGATAGGCAAGATAAAGAAGTCACAAACATCTTCGTCTCACTGTTTGTGATTCCTCGACAATCCGCTTGTGCAGTCAGGAAGGATTGTAGAGAGGTGATTGATTAATCTAGGCCATTCTTCGGGAATATAAGACCGGATTATCAATTGGTTCCTGTTCACCTTGATTTTATATCTTAAGACGGAACAAAACCTAGGGTTTATCTTTAGGAGACAAATTTATCCTTTTATAGAGTTTTCCGTGTGAGACAGATCTGTTTATTATCAAGTCTGTGGTTTTGGGTTACAACAACTCTTGGTTGTGGGTTAGATGATCTAAGGGTATCAAGTGCGCAGTATCCTGCTGGGATCAGCGGCGTAGGATTACAACTGTACCTTGGATCGGTGGAAGACTGATTGCGGTTCAACGATAGACCAGTCCGAAGTTAGTTTGCAGTAGGCTAGTATCTGTAGCGGCTTAATACAGTATGTATTCAATCTGGACTAGGTCCCGGGGATTTCTGCATTTGCGGTTTCCTCGTTAACAAAATTTCTGGTGTCTGTGTTATTTCTTTTTCACATTATATTTTATATAATTGAAATAATACAGGTTTTGCGTTAAGATCATCAACCTCTCTAATCCAACCTTTGGTTGTTGATTGTAGTTGATTGATCCTTGGACATCGGTCTTTGGTACCATCCAAGTTATCTCTCTTTGATAAAGACTCGCAGATTTCTGTTTGCTTGAGTAAAGATCAAATCGAGAGATTGAGATAATTACTCCTTGAGATATTTTTTTTTATCTAGATTGAGTTTGACTGTCTAGTTGATTCTCTAGCAAAGTATTTTGGAGTTAGTCCATACAGATTGCTAATCGAAATATTGGGTGGTGTTGTTAGACCCCCGCTTTTTCAATTGGTATCAGAGCAGGCAAACACGTTTAAGACCTCATCAGTCCGTGTTTGTAGCAATCTGAGTCTGTGGACAGGATCTCATACGCATACCAAAATACCTCCTAAAGTTGTCAACTTTGTCAAGCGTCTCGGAAATACCTCAAAGGGTCACTCCTTAGATGATTCTTCGTAATCCCGAGGTAGGAAGACTGTTCCATAATGTGTTGGTCATTCTTTCTCCAATGAGACTTTAGATAAAATGACAATAGCTGAAATGGAGCTCACCAGAATTTCAAAAAATTCTACAGAGCTTGTTGACCTCAAGGATCAGTAGACAGCTCATGGATGAATTCGAAAAGTCTATTGATAGTGAGCAAGTACTCTACAACATTATAGGGTCATTCTCTAAGGAAATTGAGAAACTTCTTCATGAAAACAACATACAGCGTGAAAAGATTTGTGATCTTGAAAAGCTGGTCAAAGAAGGTTCAATTAGAGAGATTGTTTGATCAAGACGCATTCATCTGATCTAGACAGACTTCGTGTTGAGAAGGAGAAACTTGAAGCATCTTTTGTCTTACCCCATGGACAGTACGAATCCTTGGAAAAGGAAAACTCTGTCTTAAAGAAAAATTCTTCTGCACAAACTAATTCTCATGAGTTACTGTACAGAATGAAATTTTCTCCAGAAGAAGATTGTGTCAAGAAAAGTTTTCATAACTTACAATCTTCTCCGGTGGATATGAAGTTTAAACAAGTACCAGTTGTTGCTTCTCCTCCAAGAATTTGTACCTTCTGTGGAAAAGGAAATCACTATGCTATCCATTGTTTTGCTAGAAAGAAACGTGTTTCTGAACTTCACAAGTTGCTTCTTTCTACTGTCAATGGAGTCAATAGTCGGACGACTACTACAGTGAAGGTCTCGTTCACAGGAAACCAAACATCTTATAAAAATGATATCTCTCCTTTAAATCATTACAGGACATTTGTAAATCCACGTGTTACCAATGAAAGTATGTCATGTACTTATAAGAACACATATGATAAATCTAAGTCTAGTGTGTGGAGACGAATTTCAGAAAATCCCCTAAAACCTATTTCTAGAGGTCCTAGACTTTGTCATCAGAAGGGTTTCTCTCCTGTGATTCCCATAAGAACTTCTAGACGCACTCTTTTTCCTGGAAGCTGCAGTGAAAGAACTAGAAATGCTGTAATAACACATCCTGAAAGAAATTACAGTTACTCTCTCAGAACCTATGGTGAGACTATGTCTCCCTCTGCTACTTAGCAGCAGAATGGTCCATTCTTGTGTTTAACTTGAGAGATACAAGGATGAGGATTTGAGAGATGCTCAAGTATTGTGATATATTTTTCTTGTCTTTGCTGTTTTACCCTTTTCGCTTTGTCTTCTTGTCTCTATAATTTTGGGATGGAAGTTTTTTTTTTTGAAAGATACATAGTGTGCAATATCAATTTTAGGGCAAATGGTTTTTGGTCGGCCCACGAAAGCCCGTATCTCCTCAAAGAACTCTAGGGTTTCTATCCAGGGCGTTCACGAACATATATAAATCTTATATGTTTTTCATTTTTCTTCAGAAAGGAGGACTATGAAATCTGTTCCCAAAGAAGAAGTTAACCCCTTGGTTGAGGATGATCTCAAAGGATGTGATTATGGTCAAGAGTTTATACGGAAGAAGATGCTTGAAAGAAAAGAGTATAACACTTGGATTGGTGAATCTGTCAAGGATTTGATTAGTGTTCAGAATGAAGTTAAGAACGAACTGGATAACCTCCAATTGCAGACAATCCAGCTGATTGATGGACATGCGAAAATCCTTGGTATTCAGATTATCTTGATCAGAAATCAGAAGAAAGTTATCCTTGACTATGCAAAGGCTCGTCATTATGCTCACACTATGAAAAGTCAACGTTCTAACTTTTGAACATGGTGTCTCTACGGTCAACATGGTCAAGGATATCAGTGACTCTTACTTTGATGGACCATTTCAGAGGCATGAAATCATCAAGGAAAACTGAGTCTTATATGCATAGTAAGTCTTCTTTTTGGATTAGTTGGAAGAATAGCTAGTGCTTTAAATAGCGATGATTGTGACTACACATACCTATTTTTGTTTTCATCTTCTTATGTTATTTTTTAGGTTTATTGGTTATTAAATTCTAAAAATATTTGGAGGATGATGTTTATTGAAGTATTTTAATGGTTTGTGATATTGCAATATTTTTATGGGATATGTATTTTTTACGTCCGTGAACATGAAGGCACCGTATTGCTGTCAAAAGTAAAGTCGTTCATGAATCGGTATTCGTATTGATGAAAAGACGAATGTACTTTTGACATATACAAAAGTTATGCCTATGCAATCATGTATTTGATGGAAAATAGGATAAAAATTTTTGTTCAACAAGGATAAAGTCTATTATGTCATTATGATGGAAAATAGAATAGATCCTTGTATGTTATCCACGATATTGATCTTCATTGATCCATTTTATTATGTTTTACCGTGAAGGCTCCATTGTGTGTCTTATGTTGAGCACCTTACGACTAAGTCGATTTACCTTGGCTTTGTTGGTTGTTCCATAAGATGCTATATGTCGAGAATTAGGAACTAAATTAATCAACTAGTTTGGTTGTTTAGTTAGTACTCCATAAGTCTACTTTCTTATGTTGAGTACATGTACGGTTAAAGGTTGTCATATTCTATGATGAACTGGGTTCCACAAGTTTTCTTATGTTGAGCCCAAAATAATTAAATTAATTACTTCGGTAATTAGTTTGGTTGTTTGTATTCCAATTAGATTAATTATAGGTTCTCTTGTAATTAATCTAGTTGAGTTTTCATATATTCCACAAGTTCTTTTGTTGAGTATATGAAAGGATACACTATCATGTTCTTTGGTTAATGTAGTCATATATTCCGTAAGGTTTTCCTTATGTTGAGTATTTGAACGGTTAAGTTAGTCATCTCCATGTGATTGACTTAGTCGTAGCTCCGTGAGTTTACTTATGTTGAGCACTTTCAATTAAATTGATCACTTTTGTGGTTTGATTTAGTTGCGTATTCCAATTGAATTAATCATGGGTTTACTTGTGGTTAATTTGGCTGACCTTTGAATATAGAAAATCATTTCTATGGTTTTTGGTGTCCAATAAAAAATCCTTCTTTTCTTTCGAAATTAAGGTCGCTCTTGTTGTTCTCTCGGGAATGACATCAAATGGGGGAGAGTTCTTTTGAACTTGTGCTTAATGGTAATATCTTGCGGGAAGTGCAGCTGTGGAATTTTATAGGGGTTATCTTGTATCTTAAAACTCCTTGATGAATGTTGTTAGCTTCGGCTATTAGATTGCATCTAAATTAAGTTGGTATGTATTTTTCTTTTGGTCATCAAATGTCTCTTATGGAAATTTCAGTAAGGTCTCATTCTTGTACCTTTGCCAATTTTATTGAGAAAAACGGGGAGAAATATTGTAGTTCACACTACAAATACATATGGTTTTCGGATCATTGTGTAAGGGGGAGTGGTTTCCATGATCGAGATGGAATATTGACTAAGGGGGAGTTATACATATCACCGTAGTATTATTGTTAAAGTCGTGATACAATTGGACTTTGATGTTATGTAATAATACTATGACATTGTATAATAATGATCGAGAATCTCAATTTCTCTCATTGTTATAGCTACGGATCTTCAACAACGATGGTGCTAAGCTTACAACCTTTGGGATCATTTGAGTACTTGGAAGGACGAAGATTTCAAGTAACGTTGAAGATTAGACTATGGAATAGGAGCCACTAAAGTTTATCTTTTTTGTATTACATATGTATTAATAGTTTTGTCATTAAAATTAACAAATGGGGAGATTGTTAGAGCATAGCTCGGTCAACCTCGCATGCATTGCTATCTCAAGCATGTTTGTCAATGTTAGTGATCAAAACTATAAGTCTTGATTTCTAGCCTACATCGCTAAGTCTCGGACTAGGATAGAAAAGTGTAGTTAAGCTCAAGGACTTCATGGAGATTCATCATACAACGACGAAGATCTATCCAAGGAACCGTGAAACTTCATCAACAAAAAGGTATGTGGAGACTTGAACTTATTTATCACTCAAAAGTCTATCTCTTCTATCTCCTACTTCTTATGAGACAAAAGTCTTATGCTATATAGTCTAGATCATACACATTTTATGTTTCGAGCTGAGCATTCATTTATTATCTTTTATCTCGAAATCGTGTGTTGGTAAAGCGTTTCTCTTTGATCAAGTTTATCTTCACCTAGTGACGAAAGTCATGAAAAGTTTCAATCACTTTGAGAATTGCTCTGACGTGAATCGGTCTGTGAATAACGGCTACATAGCATCCTCTGAGAATGTCTCAATGATTGAAATGAGACTTTAGATTACATAACCATGTATTCATTGAACCAAAGTTTTCGAAATTTGATGATCAAGAGAAATCGGGAGGATTGTGGAATTGGCTTGCCAAGTCCGCGAACTGTAGGAAGTTCTCGACCGAGAATTTCTGCTGGGATTTTCCGAAACTCGTTTGTGTGCTTAGTCCTCAAACCCAGTCCGCGAACTGGCGGAAGTTCTCATTCCGAGAATTTGTGCTGAGTTTGGAAAACTCAACCGATTAACTTAAGTCCGCGAACTTGTTTGTGAACTTAAGAGGTTATGATCTAAAGATGTGCTCTGAACATGAAACATTAAATTACTAAGGAATGCTTTATGCAAACCGTGGCTATAATATTCATGAGACGATTCAATCGAATCGAATCATCTTTATTTCAATTGTGTCTTGTGTAGTTACATAAGATCTCATAGCAATTGAACAACTCTTTAACTAGTTCATTTGAGTCAATTGAACTAGTTATGGTGAAGAAGAACAAGGTTAATATGAAATGCTCATATGGTTAACCTTTTGGGTTAATATGTTGAACCAACATACACACACACGTTTGGACATGGTTTTCTCAAACCCAGTAAACGTCTACTCAAGTGTGTGTGACAAGCTAAGTTTTCGATCTAACGATTTAGAAATATTAGCTTGAATCTAAATCAGGTTTTCATCTAACGGTGAATAAGGATTGCTTTGTACCTAAGGAAAAACCTTGATTTGAAGGCTATATAAAGGAGACATATAGCATTGTGCAAAACTAATCCCCAGACGTCTGTGTGCTACTAGTGCGCCCGCTAGAGTCGTTCTCCATTAACCTTTGATTTTCTTCTCTAAAATCAGGTTAACGACTTAAAGACTTCATTGGGATTGTGAATCCAAACCGATACTACTTTATCGTAGTTGTGTGATCTGATCTTGCATCTTCTATCGTACGAGTACAATCGATTGATTGACTTGAGATCGTGAGAGTTCTCCGATAGGCAAGATACAGAAGTCACAAACATCTTCGTCTCACTGTTTGTGATTCCTCGACAATCCGCTTGTGTAGTCAGGAAGGATTGTAGAGAGGTGATTGATTCATCTAGGATGTTCTTCGGGAATATAAGACCGGATTATCAATTGGTTCCTGTTCACCTTGATTTTATATCTTAAGACGGAACAAAACCTAGGGTTTATCTGTGGGAGACAAATTTATCCTTTTATAGACTTTTTTGTGCGAGACAAATCTGTTTATTATCAAGTCTGTGATTTTGGATTAAAACAACTCTTGGTTGTGGGTGAGATCAGCTAAGGGAATCAAGTGCGCAGTATCCTGCTGGGATCAGAGGCGTCGGAGTACAATTGTACCTTGGATCGGTGGGAGACTGATTGGGGTTCAACTATATTCCAGTCCGAAGTTAGTTTGCAGTAGTCTAGTGTTTGTAGCGGCTTAATACAATGTGTATTCAATCTGGACTAGGTCCCTGGGTTTTCCTGCATTTGCGGTTTCCTCGTTAACAAAATTTCTGGTGTCTGTGTTATTTCTTTTCCGCATTATATTTTGTATAAGTGAAATAATACAGGTTGTGCGTTAAGATCATCAACTTCTCTAATCCAACCTTTGGTTGTTGATTGTAGTTGATTGATCCTTGGACATTGGCCTTTGGTACCCTCCAAGTTATCTTTCTTTGATAAAGACTCGCAGATTTCTATTTGCTTTAGTAAAGATCAAATCGAGAGATTGAGATAATTACTCATTGAGATACTTTTTTATCTAGATTGAGTTTGACTGTCTAGTTGATTCTCTAGCAAAGTATTTTGGAGTTAGTCCATATAGATTACTAATCGAAATATTGGGTGGTGTTGTTAGACCCCCGCTTTTTCAGACATGTCGAAAGCTTTCGACAGAGTGGAATGGGATTTCCTAATCCGAATCATGCAGAGAAAGGGATATAATGAAAAATGGCGTAATCTAGTGTATCAATGTATTTATACTACTACTCTAGCTATTCTTATAAATGGATCCCGAACACATTTTTTTAAACCAACTAGGGGATTAATACAAGGAGATCTTATATCTCCACACCTTTTTCTGTTTTGCATTGAGGCACTTTCTAGAACCCTTATACATGTTGAAGACCAAGGCTCAATAAAAGGACTAAAAATAACCAACAATGCTCCTTCAATTAGTCACTTAATGTTTGCTGATGATTGTATTATATTCTGTGAAGCTGATAATCTGTCAAGTAATAATCTTGTTAAACTGTTCAAGGATTTTGGGGAGGCCTCTGGTCAGTTAATCAATCTGGCTAAATCAGGGGTCTTCTTTAGCTCTAAAGCTGATCCTACTCTCAGGAATAGTGTGAAGCAGATACTAGGAGTAAATGAGATACCTATAAATGATAAATACCTAGGATCACCTTTATTTACTTACACTTCAAAAATAAAATGTTTTGAACCCCTAGTGGAAAAAATGAAAAACAGATTGATAGGATGGGAAGGTACACTTCTAAATCCTGCTGGTAGAGGTGTAATGATAAGAAATGTTTCTTCTTCTATTTGTGTTTACCAAATGAATTGTTTTAGAATACCTGTTAAGATTTGTAATGACATAACTAAGTTGCAAAGAAACTATTGGTGGGGTAGAGATGAAAATGGATTGAATGATAAAGGTAAAAAAGGTATTTGTCTTATAGGTTGGGATAATATGTGCAAATTTTTGGAGGAAGGAGGTTTAGGCTTCCCAAACATGAAATTTTTTAATATAGCTATGCTGGCTAAGATATGATGGAGACTGCATGAAAATTCTGATTCTTTAATGGCTAAAAGTCTTAAAGCTAAGTACTATCCTTTGTGTGATATTCTTCATATAAACACTGTTCCAAACCAAAGTGATAGTTGGATGTGGAAAGGTATATTGTTACGAGTAGCTTACTTAAATAAACATTGTTTCTGGGAGTTGGGAAATGGAGAAAATATAGATATATGGGACGACTACTGGATCCTAGATGTTAAACCAACCGCTAACAGTGCTAGGACATGAAATGTAGGTATCACTAAAGTATGCCATTTGATTACAACAAATAGAACTTGGGATATGACAAAACTAGCAGGTTGCTTCGACAGAATTACTGTAGACAAGATAAGCAAGATACAAATTCCTAACAATGGTTTACCAGACATTCCTCACTGGACGCTAAGCAACACATGTATCTTTACTGTTAAGTCTTTATATAACAACATTAATTGTACAGGAGAATCTAACATTCAGTGGAACAATATTTGGGAAATGAAATAACTCATTCAATCAAAACCTTTATCTGGAAGGCAACACACTCTATACTTTCAAATAGTGTGAGAGTTGTTGCTATAATACCAGAAATAGATGTTTATTGTAAACTTTGTAATGTAGAGGATGAATCTCTTACTCATTTATTCATGAAATGCAACTTCACAAAACATGTATGGATGCATCTTAATTTTGATATTGACAATGTAATGCAAAATGCTAACACTTTTCATGATTATTTAAATGGTTGGTTTACTCAACTAGATAGAGAAAACAATGTAATTGAATGAAATGTTTTTTGTAGTATTGTAACATGGCATGTTTGGAAAGCAAGATGCAATCGTGTATTCAAAAAAGAAATTCAAAATAGTATTGTAACAACAAGGAAGATAGTTAAATTCATTAATAGTTATATGTGTGTTAGTAGAAAAGAATACGATGTCATGCAAACCTTGTATTACAATCCGCTAAACGATGACTCATTGATTGTTACTAGCTGCCAACCCCAGGGAAATTTAGGATACATGGCAATGGCGATAAACATAGCTTTATCCATGCATGAATTTATGACTAGTTCAGGAGTTGGACTAACACTGATTGATTTTGCAGGAAGAACTATCGAAGCTAGGGGTAGTTGGAGAAATTGTACCACTAGAGAACAGTTAGAAATAATAGGGGCGGAGGCGGCTTTTCATTGGCAGTTGAAATGAGTGGTTACCATATCATTTTTCAAAGTGATTTGCAACCCACTCTCAAGTTGCTGATAGGAATGTATGCTGAAGCTAGAAAAAGAAGATTCAAACAAAACTCGGATTTTAGAAACAAGTCAAACTTTGATATAAATTTTAAAGCTATGATTTTTGTATTAACAAGTAGATTCAATATCATTTGGACATCAAACTTGTCAGTTTTTTTGTAATAGATTCACTATCCAAAATAGTTGGAAAGGTGAAAGTCTCTTAGCCATTATGAACTATTTAGACATCCAAAATTGGAATGTACAAGTCATGAACACAAACGACTTCATCAGAAGACGTATGTTAACTATGTAAGTTCGAGAAATTATCCTCTTTTATGAAAAAAAAACGCTCAGTGGTTGTACCGAGATAGTAACTTTTTTCTTTTTTTCACCGTCTAGCTACCTAGACTAGTAGATTCCGAGCCGGCTCACTCCGGTTTGTTTAAGAACTGGAACCTATAGCCACAATATTGGTTCTACATATATAAAAGTAACCTTATCATCTTCTTCAGTCTCTCCAGTTTCAAATACTCTCATAACAGTAAAATGCAAAGATTATCATCCTCCTCTTTAATCTCAATTCATATTTTGAGAAGATTTCAATGAAACAGTGAAATAAATGTGTACAACAAGTTGTAGAGCTCCCACATGGGTGTCATCAAGAAGATTATTCGAGCAGACATTAATGGATCTTCAGAAATGTTCAAACCTTAAGCATTTAAAAGAAATGCAAGCACAAATCATGAAAGCAAATCTTCATCAAGACCCATTTGTAGCACCTAAACTTATCTCAGCCTTTTCAATTTGTCATCAAATGCCATTAGCAGTTAAGATTTTCAATCAAATCCAAGAACCAAATGTTCATCTCTATAACACACTTATGAGAGCTTTTGCTCATAACTCTCAGTATTCAGCAGCTTTCTCTACTTTCTTTGATTTGCAAGAGAATGTGTTGTTTCCTGATAATTATACATACCCAATTCTGTTGAAAGCTTGTTGTTCTGGGGGTCCTAGTCATCTTCTTCTTCGTCAAGTTCAAATGATTCATACCCATATTGAGAAATTTGGTTTTTATTCTGATATTTTTGTGCCAAACTCTTTGATTGATACTTATTCCAAGTGTGGGAAGCTTGGGATTGTTTCTGCTATGAAAGTGTTTGATTCAATGCCTGAGAGAGATACTGTGTCCTGGAATTCTATGATTACTGGGTTTATAAAAATGGGGAAGTTAGAGGATGCTCATAAACTGTTTGATAAAATGCCATATAGAGATATGGTTAGTTGGAATTCAATGCTGGATGGGTTTGTGAAAGCAGGAGATATGAATTCGGCTTTTCAGTTGTTTCAAACTATGCCTGACAGGAATATTGTTTCGTGGTCGACGATGGTTTGGGGGTACTGTAAGATTGGTGATATGGATATGGCGAAATTCTTGTTTGAGAAAATGCCTGTCAAGAATTTGGTTCCGTGGACTATAATTATATCTGGGTATGCAGAGAAAGGATGCGCGAAAGAGGCTTTTAGTTTGTATGATCGTATGGAGAGAGCTGGGTTGCGGCCTGATGATGCTACTTTGATTAGTATTTTAGCTGCTTGTGCTGAATCTGGGTTGTTTAGTTTAGGTAAGAAAATTCATTTGAAGATCAAGAGGAGTAAATTCCGACATAGTATTCAAGTTTGTAATGCTTTGATTGATATGTATGCAAAATGTGGGGATTTGTCTGATGCATCCTCAGTTTTCGAGGAGATGACAGAGAGAAATGTAGTAACTTGGAATACGCTGCTTCAAGGGTTGGCAATGCATGGGAATTGCGAAAAAGCGCTCAGTTTCTTCTCTAGGATGACTCGAGAAGGGATTGAACCTGATGGAGTCACATTTGTTAGTGTATTGTCTTCTTGTAGCCATGCTGGTCTTGTGGATGAAGGTCGCCACTACTTCAGTTTATTGAAAAGAGATTATGGAAGTGCTCTTCAAGTTGAGCATTACGGGTGTATGGTTGATCTTCTTGGGCGAGGCGGGCATTTGAAAGAAGCATTTGAGCTAATCAAAACTATGCCTATGGAGCCAAATGCGATAATCTGGGGTACCCTTTTGGGTGCTTGCCGGATGCACAGCAATGTAGAGTTAGCAGAGGAAGTGGTTGATCGGTTGGTACAATTGGAACCGAAAGATGCAGGAAGTTTAGCGATATTTTCTAACATATATGCTGCAGCAGGTGACTGGGATGGCGTGGCTAAGGTGAGATCGAAAATGAGAGATGTTTATAAGCAACCTGGTGCAAGTTCAATTGAGATAGATGATGAAGTGCATGAATTCAGAGTTTCAGATACAGCTCATCCTGAATCCTCGAGGATATACCACATGGTAGACAGATTAAAGCAGCATCTCGAGCAAGTTGGGTACGTCCCCAGAGCGCATTGTTAGAGCTCAAAAGAGTTTCGTATGTTGATGTTTTTTTTGACAGATCCATTGATATAAATGAGTGAGAAACCATTACAGCGTATAAATGAAAATTTGATTGTACAAAACAGCATTGTTGCAATGTATATACTTGTTCTCCAATTTCCCAGGTGAAAACTGCGTTTTTCACTCTCTCAAGTAAGTTATGGAATCAGGAGGCTTGAACTTGGAAATTCTAATTGGAAAGACTAGAAGAAGAAAAAAAACCTGCAATATGGATTGTCGGGGGATTAACCCCGTCAGACTGTCTATCTGACAGTGTAATAAACCATGTAAAACAGTGTAGATCTTTACTTCCCTGCAATTACAATTTGGATGATGTACATTCAAAAAATAGCACCATCGCCACTGCAATAAGCATAAGCGGAATAAAAATTTTCAAGATGAGAAGTTCTTCAGGCGTCATCTCCCTTCGCCTCCGGCAAGAGCAATAGTGTAAATAAGCTTTGCTTCCACACTCATAGCAAAATTTTGTGCTGCATCTGCAATGGAATAATAGTATAATACTGATAAATTATTCAAAGAAATAAAAACTTACATTACGATGAAGAATTGAAGGGAGAATGCAGGACCTGCAACGAATTACATAACAACCTGTGCTACGCTGCACGTAACACTTGCAGGTTGGACATCTAGCCCACCCTTTACGTGCAACAGTTTCTTTGAACAAAAGGTCTTTTTTGTCTCTTATAATCACTTCGTCTGGACTTCTGGTGCAATAATGAGAATTCTGCCATGGAACCATGCAATGGAAACAAAATAACCTCTTGCAACCTGGACACCTTGTTTCTCTAGTTACGCCACCACACTCATCCAAAACCAACTCAAAGCAGTTCGGGCAGTAAGCTTGTTTATCAACAAACTTTGCTAGAATTTCTGATTGGCAGAGCAAGTCGCACCATCTGACGAACAATTTTGGAGGCAGGATAGAGCGACATGAAAGCAAGTCGAGATTGATGGAACAGTCGATATTGGGACACTTAATTGTTGATGCACTGTCGTCATAAACATTCACCTCTATGTACTTTGTTATACAATCAGTACAAAAGTTATGTATGTATGAGCAATCCCCGGTCTTAAATTTCTTACTACGAGGAAGAGTTTCGGTGCAGATATCGCAAGTGAATAACGATACGCCCGTTCGGTAACCCAATGTGTGGCTGGATTATGGATTTTCTGTGACACGGTTTACCATGGCTATAACAAATAAACAGATAAAGATTAGTATTAATGATTTGAGTTCGAAACTCGTCAGCACAGTAGATAGAGAAGGTATCATGTTCCAAGAAAAAGTGCACCTTTCAATAGCTACTGTTGAGAATCTTGAGAGGTCATGTTCCAAGCTTTAAGCTCCGACTGTTCTCTGAACCTTGAATATTCAATGGGAAAAAAGACTAAAGACTGAGAATAAAAAAGGATATTTAGGGTTTTTTATTTTTGGTACATCTAAGTGTAGGTACCAAATCATGCATCGTACACGTGGACGGTGATTAGAAGTCGCAGCTGGATATAAGCATACAACGGCGCACACCGAATCAGTTCTAAGTTAGCTTAGAATCTAAGCGGATGTCATTTTTGTAAATAACTAACATCCCTTTTTCTTATAAATAGGGGAAGATAAGGAAGAGGGGGAGGATTTTTGGAGGGTGGAAGAAAGAGGGAGGAGTAAGAAACCCAATACCTTTGAAGAGAGGAATAATAGCTGGGTAGTATTACTACCTTCGTTCTATCTTCTATCTTCGTTTTACCTTCGGAACCTTCGTTTTACCTTCGCTTTACCTTCGGAACCCTCGTTATACCTTCGTTTTACCTTCGCTTTACCTTCGGAACCTTTGTTATACCTTCGTTACATCTTCGTTATACCTTCGTTATTGAAACTTTCACTGAACTTCATCATCATTAATGGGGTTCATCACCCTTGTAACAGATAAAAATCATAATAAAACTCTTTTACCCTCCCGTGGATGTAGACACTCCGATGTCGAACCACGTAAATTATTGTTGTGTGAAACTATTGTTATTTATTTGTTTAAATTCATCTTCTACTTGCTGTTTTATGGTTTAAAACAAAATCCAATGATCTTGTTCGTTTGGTTGTTGCTACTAGAAAAATGGTAGTAACAATTTGGCGTTAGAAACAGGGAATGGGTAAAGAATTTATTCTACCTATTCTATATCTATTAGCTTTTTATTCTCTGGAATTAGTTTTTCACTTTCTTGTTTCCTTCAATGGAGATTTGTTCTGATCTGGTGTTCCACATAGAAAGTTTAGTTGAGTATCATTCAACTAAAAAATACCACCTGACAACACCCATGTGTCAACTTCTAAGCTTTTCCACTATCTGATCTCTCTTTGCTTTTACTCTTAATATTTCTAGTTATTAAATTTTGCTACTATAAAGTGGTATTATCGTACCATCTCTTCTTTTGATTTAACTTTTAGTAACACAACATTCTAGCTACCTAAAAGCTTTGTTTTCGCCGTTTGAGCCATGATCCGTGATTGTCAACTATTTGTGATAATGATTCAACGAATCATTATTTGGGAATTGATTTTTTACGTCTGTGTCCTTTTGAATAATGAAAATATTTGTGACCTGTTTATAAAAATGTTTCCATAAATCATTCTTTTTTATTCCTTCTGGTTATCCTTCGTTTAGATCTAAAAATTAAAGGATAAATATCGATTTTTTTTTTTAAAAAAAAAAAAAAAAGAAATTCATTTCAACTTAGTAGTGTTTAAATCCAAATAATTTTCAAAAAGAAAAAGTGATTTTCAAATCACATATTACTAGAAATTTTGATTAAAAACTCTTTATTATTTCCTTTTTCAAAACTTGTCGGGAGATGTCAGATTATTGGTCAAACTACCTTATCTTATCTACTTTATGACTTTATCTTTTTTATGTCTTTACCTGCTCTACTTTATGTCTTTGTCCTGTCCTTTTTCAAAAGGACCAGCATCACAGGAGGAAAGTTAAGAAAATAAAGTTTGGATTCAAGGTCGGATGCCAAGGGCGTAAAGCCAAACTATGATAAAGATCTGGTGCTAATGAGCCGGCTGACACGAAGTACTCAAAGCTTAATTCCGAAGATAGCTTCGGACCAATCCAAAGTCGTAATGCAACCGCTATATAACGGCAGCATACCTTGGCTCAAGGACGATGGTGGTGCAAAGGGCGATGACGATGGTGGTGCAAAGTGCGACGAAGCTTAATCCGACGATGAGAAAAAAAAAAAAAACGGAAGATAGTCCCTCCACTGCAGTGCAGCACTTAAATTTAAAATTAGCAGGACCAACATCACAACGAAGGATCTATGAAGATAGAGCTACAATCCAAAATCCGATGATAAAGCTTCGATCCGAAATATGATGCTCAAGTAGGACGATCAACAAATGCTTAGGAAGCCGATAATAGCTCCTTTCCGACGAACAAAGTGATGCCGATGATCCAAGTGAACCCGAAGTCCAATAACTTGTATAAGTTGAATACACAGGCTACCTGAAATACAAAGTCACCAAAATATGCAGTTGACATGCAAATAAAACGAAGTATACAAGTGATATCGTGATACATTTACTTTAATGGATTCAGTCAGTCCAAGTTTCCGTGTTCATTCTCTATGCAGGTTTGTGACTCACAACAGATACCCGTCGCTGTGGAAAGATATAGCTAAGCCACCATGAAGCCAAGACATCGTCACTGCTGCTGCAAATTTGGAGCTGTAAAAGCCGACGTGCAGAAATGTTGTAATATGAACCAAGTATGACTCGACGTACGAGCAACTTGCAATTATCCGAAGCCTGCGGCGCCGATGATATAGATGCTTCGTACATGCTAACCGCCGATGATGCTTCTACAAACAAGACGAGACTGCAAAGCTAGATGAAGAAGCCAAGGCCAACCAGGATGACAAAAAATGCAAGAAGACCGATGATATAAATCCTCATGCAGACAAATCAAAGTCAGCCGATGAGACAAGGTTATGCGCAGATGAACCAAAGTTGGAGGCCAACGATGACGATGGTTCAGAGTCTTGCGAAAACGAATCCCAGTTTTGGTCCGTAGATGTAGTCCTAGTCTGACAACGCAGGCTTGGTCTGAATATGCAATCCCGATCATCCACTGGATACAAAGTCAGACGATGAAGGTGGTACAAGGTCTTGCAGCGATGGTCCAAAGTCGGTTGTGGATGATGAAGAAATCCAAAGCTTGGTCCGTGCACATATAAGTCCCTCTACGTAACCCGAGCCTAGCACAGCTAAAGTCCGACGGCGATGTTGGCGCAAACTATAATGATGAAACAAAGACTGATGCCGAAGATGCGAGTCTTGCAGTGATGTCTCAATTCCAATGACGAAGAGACAAAGCCTCGCCACGATGATCCAAGGCCGAAAATGAAGAGCCAAAATACGAAGATGATGGACCAAAGCTGGATGACGTCACTAATGACAAAGGTGTGAGCAAACCGACGATGCTGATGACGATGATGCAAATACCGAAGACAAAGAGGCAAGGGATGGTGCCGATGAAGCAAAGTCCTGGGAAGATCAAGCCAAGCAAAAAGACCCTTTGTTTCAATTCTGATTTTATGTAGGTACATAATCTCTGAGGAGGAGTATCATTACATCCAAAAGGTAGTACAATGAAGACGTACAAGTCACCTGACATACAAGCTGCTCACATCAACCAACATCCCGCTGGCGATCCAAGTGCAGGGTCCTGACACAAAGAGGATTAGTTGCCAACCAAAGTCCACCCGATGGTGCAAGCAAGTTCAAAGACAAAAGTATCTATAGAACAAATCTGATGACGTTGATAACCCCGATGACGCAGCTTCGGTCCCTTACTCGGACAATAGCTACGATCCCCTAATCCGGTGCTGTAGCTTCCAAGCAAGATAGATCGCCAAGCTAAAAGAACGGTGGAGTACGACTAAAAGAAGTTGCAGTTCAAGTAATCTTCGAAAGTTACTGTCATGCCATGCTGTTCAAACCCTATATTGGAATGCACAAGATGTCCTAGAATCTAAAGTTCAGTGTGTGGAGTCATTTGAAGTATTCATATGGCGATTACAAAGCGCATGCAGCTTAGCTCAGCTCTGATTTCCCAGCTAGCTTCTGTCCGACCCAATATTGCAGTACAGCCGCTATGAAAATTCTGGGAACGATGATACAAAATCCGAAGAACAAATCCAATGATGGTGGTGTGAAATTTTGTTACTAACGATCAAAACCGGTGCAACACCAAACGAAGATCCATGGTCCGACGACAATGATCTGTGAAAACGAAGAGCTAGAGTCTTGTTACAATATCCAAAGTTCATCGACGCAAAGCTGAAGATCACCAAGCTATGATAGTGAAGAACCACTCAAGAGAAGTCACAATTCTAACTCAAAATCAACTTATTTTTTCTCCATTCTTAGGCAAGTAGATGATACGGCTGGATTGAGTACCTTCCAGAGCAACAAGACACCAAGCTACATGTTGCAATTCAAGATAAAAACGACCTGAAGCCGCTGCCTAGTGTTGTTGCTGAGATGTAAGAATAATCAAATGCGGACACAGTCTTCACAAAGGATGAAAATAAGCAATGTTGTGTATATACAGTAAAGCTACGGAGGAAGTCAGTTCATGAAGATGAACTGATGACCAGGAAAGCACCACGCCCACAAAAACAACCCGAAGCACAGTCCGCCTCGTGTAGTTCGAATCCGATAATGACGATGATGGATCAAATCCAATGGCTCCAATCCTCCATTCCGATAATGCAAGGTTGCTGTAGAGCCAGCTGCTCAATAATGACACAATCTTCACAAAGTTCAGAAGGACGTGCAGATTACAAAAAGTTCTGAATAACCAGACACATCTCTTCCGGCGGCCATAGATACTCACCTAGACGAAGGGAGCATCTGTCTGCGAGTAAATCAACACCAACAGCACCCTAAAGGACGAAGCTTCAAAACACGAAGCTAAGGAACACGAAGCTTCAAAACGCGTCATCATAATTAACGAAGCTTCAAAACACGAAGCTAAGGACGAAGCTAAGCTTCTAAGGACGAAGCTAAGTTTCAAAACACGAAGCTAAGGACGAAGCTTCAAAACACGAATTTAAGGACGAAGCTTCAAAACACGAAGCTAAGGACGAAGCTTCAAAACACGAAGCTTCAAAATGCGTCCTCATAATTAACGAAGCTTCAAAACACGAAGATAAGGACGAAGCTTCAAAATACGAAGCTGATGAAAAAACCTTCAAAATTACGAAGCTAATGACGAAAGCTTTGTATCAGTACGATGGACTTGCCTTACATTAAGCATCAATGCTTAGTATGATATGAGAGCTGATGCTTCATTCTTTATAAGAATGATTCTTATACTTCCATTCATACGCAAAGTACGACATTCATGACAGTATATATATACTTTGTAGTACTATATATACTTCATCAGACTGTCGTAGTTTACATGATTTGAGAATTTTGTGGGAGAACCTTAGCAAGATAAAGCTCCAGCCTTCAGCTCGTAGCACAGATTTTGACGAAACGCCAAAGCTTAGTTTGTGGTAGCAACTCAAACCATCAGAACAACTCTTCATGAAGGCGTACCAAGGACCTAATAAGTACTAAAAAGTACTTCTCCAAGGACCGATATCCCTTATTTCTTCTTACGGGAAAGTGTCCCCCTACTTCCAGTTACCTCTTATACAGATGGACTTGCTCGGACCATAGTTCAGACTAAAGGTCAAGGAACGATGCTACACAGACTCCAAGTATCCTTTGATACTTTGCTCAGCTTGCCAAGACGTTGCCACCCTGAACAAGCTGAGAAGAACATGTTGCCACGATATAGAAGCTAATGCTAACTTCATCAAAAGAGTTACACAAATCATATTTAGTAACGCGGGTGGCGAGTACACCTGTGAACCCGCAGCTACCCAACGTATAAAGTACTTTCGATCCGAAGATGATGACGAATGTAACAACGACCATGGTCCAACGTACCAAGATGATGGCTCAGAAGACGATGAATTCTGAAAGTCGGTGACTTTTGAAAGTTCCCTAGCTCGACTGAAGAGCTTATGCAAACGCCTAAGCTCTACAGTTCAAAAGGACTGCACCTGCTCTTCAGAAAAATGTGTGATCAACCCCGGGAGACCTCACATGCCCAAAGCTCATATGTAGGAGAAGATGAAGTAACCACGGATGCAGTGTAAACTCCCAAGTTCTTTTCGGTTTTTATCTATGTAGGTACTTGATTTATAAGATGTAGACTCATCACACCCAAGCCGAAGCAAGGATGAAAAGGCACAACAAGGACGAGAAAAGTTCATCAACGCCATCAACAGTGTGTGAGTTTGTTCAATTTGCAGCAGTTAGCAAAGTAACTAGCATCTGATCAACTAGGGGACGCAGCTGAAGGCGCACCACCACGGACCATTACAAGGCTCAATTCCGGAATAATTAAAGGATGCAATTCAAGCCCAACAATGCCAAATTTGTATATAGAAATACATATCCACACACCCCAGCGGCGCGAAGACAACTATTGTCCCAATCACAAGGGGTACACATATAGCATGAGCCTTGCAACCATTGACAGCAGCGGGGCGATTACTTTTGCTTTCACAAGCTTCGGCAACCAGCTTCCAAAACCAAAACGGGGCATACATCACACCCAACAAAAGAGTTTGCAAATATTCAGACTCCTTGCATCTTGTTTATATTAGCATACATTGTTATATGCATTTGATACATTTCAATTCTGAATAATGCATACATTCCCATAAATTGGATACGTTTTTGGATACTAATGCATATAATAGAGAACCGGGGCAAGCACCACCGGTCTCATATCTTCATACTGGGTAAAGCGTTCACACGCAATCTCTCCGGACTCCCCCATAAGCGTCTATGAGTGTACGACCAGGGGGAAGGCTTCCATAAGAAAGAGATGCCCAACATGACATGCCTTTGGCAGCTCAGCGGAACGGGTGTTTGCAAAACATTCAGTTTTACACCACGTCTCCGGGAGATTTTCAACCCCCACCGTTCGGTAATCTCCTGGCCAGAGATTGGCCAACGGGGTGACATGTTCAAACACTCATCTTACCTCAGCGACAATGGATTTACGATTCCCCACAATGCAGGGGCAAGATCAAACCATACAAATACTTAATAAATTTGTTACTGCTCATAAGATGAATTTACCTTATTTATTATAATACAAAAAACTGATACGAAATGTCGTCCACTTACATTTTTGTGCCAGATAAATTTGAGTAATCCTACGAGGTCCTGTGACCCCAAATAATACGGTGTTGTGAAGTAAAAGTTGTCGACGCTACGATGTATAGGTTGTTGCTGCTCAACCGGCCTTACAAAGCATTTTCAACTTGAAGCATGCAACGGACAAGCACCAAGCCGGGTATTTAAAATGTCAATGCCAAATACCAACAAAGAACAAGCCACGAAGAGTGCTTGTACCAGTACGATAAGAATGCAGAACCTTTCGAAAAGGAGCGGCCGAAGGAAACAACAACCGAAGCATGAACGATTATGGTGAGAGGAATTTTTCTTAAGGATCGCTTATCATCGACCCTCAAGAAAAGGGGCAAATTGTAGATACCAAATCATGCATCGTACACGTGGACGGTGATTAGAAGTCGCAGCTGGATATAAGCATACAACGGCGCACACCGAATCAGTTCTAAGTTAGCTTCGAATCTAAGCGGATGTCATTTTTGTAAATAACTAACATCCCTTTTCCTTATAAATAGGGGAAGATAAGGAAGAGAGGGGGAGGATTTTTGGAGGGTGGAAGAAAGAGGGAGGAGTAAGAAACCCAATACCTCTGAAGAGAGGAATAATAGCTGGGTAGTATTACTACCTTTGTTCTATCTTCTATCTTCGTTTTAACTTCGGAACCTTCGTTTTACCTTCGCTTTACCTTCGGAACTCTCGTTATACCTTCGTTTTACCTTCGCTTTACCTTCGGAACCTTCGCTATACCTTCGTTTTACCTTCGCTTTACCTTCGGAACCTTCGTTTTACCTTTGGAACCTTCGTTATACCTTCGTTACATCTTCGTTATACCTTCGTTATTGAAACTTTCACTGAACTTCATCATCATTAATGGGGTTCATCACCCTTGTAACAGATAAAAATCATAATAAAACTCTTTTACCCTCCCGTGGATGTAGACACTCCGATGTCGAACCACGTAAATTATTGTTGTGTGAAACTATTGTTATTTATTTGTTTAAATTCATCTTCTACTTGCTGTTTTATGGTTTAAAACAAAATCCAATGATCTTATTCGTTTGGTTGTTGCTACTAGAAAAATGGTAGTAACAATTTGGCGCTAGAAACATGGAATGGGTAAAGAATTTATTCTACCTATTCCATATCTATTAGCTTTTTATTCTCTGGAATTAGTTTTTCACTTTCTTGTTTCCTTCAATGGAGATTTGTTCTGATCTGGTGTTCCACATAGAAAGTTTAGTTGAGTATCATTCAACTAAAAAATACCACATGACAACACCCATGTGTCAACTTCTAAGCTTTTCCACTATCTGATCTCTCTTTGCTTTTACTCTTAAGATTTCTAGTTATTAAATTTTGCTACTATAAAGTGGTATTATCGTACTATCTCTTCTTTTGATTTAACTTTTAGTAACACAACATTCTAGCTACCTAAAAGCTTTGTTTTCGCCGTTTGAGCCATGATCCGTGATTGTCAACTATTTGTGATAATGATTCAACGAATCATTATTTGGGAATTGATTTTTTACGTCTGTGTCCTTTTGAATAATGAAAATATTAGTGACCTGTTTATAAAAATGTTTCCATAAATCATTCTTTTTTATTCCTTCTGGTTATCCTTCGTTTAGATCTAAAAATTAAAGGGTAAATATCGATTTTTTTTTTAAAAAAAAAAAAAGAGAAATTCATTTCAACTTAGTAGTGTTTAAATCCAAATAATTTTCAAAAAGAAAAAGTGATTTTCAAATCACATATTACTAGAAATTTTGATTAAAAACTCTTTATTATTTCCTTTTTCAAAACTTGTCAGGAGATGTCAGATTATTGGTCAAACTACCTTATCTTATCTACTTTATGACTTTATCTTTTTTATGTCTTTACCTGCTCTACTTTATGTCTTTGTCCTGTCCTTTTTCAAAAGGACCAGCATCACAGGAGGAAAGTTAAGAAAATAAAGTTTGGATTCAAGGTCGGATGCCAAGGGCGTAAAGCCAAACTATGATAAAGATCTGGTGCTAATGAGCCGGCTGACACGAAGTACTCAAAGCTTAATTCCGAAGATAGCTTCGGACCAATCCAAAGTCGTAATGCAATTGCTATATAACGGCAGCATACCTTGGCTCAAGGACGATGGTGGTGCAAAGGGCGATGACGATGGTGGTGCAAAGTGCGACGAAGCTTAATCCGACGATGAGAAAAAAAAAAAAAAACGGAAGATAGTCCCTCCACTGCAGTGCAGCACTTAAATTTAAAATTAGCAGGACCAACATCACAACGAAGGATCTATGAAGATAGAGCTACAATCCAAAATCCGATGATAAAGCTTCGATCCGAAATATGATGCTCAAGTAGGACGATCAAAAAATGCTTAGGAAGCCGATAATAGCTCCTTTCCGACGAACAAAGTGATGCCGATGATCCAAGTGAACCCGAAGTCCAATAACTTGTATAAGTTGAATACACAGGCTACCTGAAATACAAAGTCACCAAAATATGCAGTTGACATGCAAATAAAACTAAGTATACAAGATGATATCGTGATACATTTAATTTAATGGATTCAGTCAGTCCAAGTTTCCGTGTTCATTCAACAGATACCCGTCGCTGTGGAAAGATATAGCTAAGCCACCATGAAGCCAAGACATCGTCACTGCTGCTGCAAATTTGGAGCTGTAAAAGCCGACGTGCAGAAATGTTGTAATATGAACCAAGTATGACTCGACGTACGAGCAACTTGCAATTATCCAAAGCCTGCGGCGCCGATGATATATATGCTTCGTACATGCTAACCGCCGATGATGCTTCTACAAACAAGACGAGACTGCAAAGCTAGATGAAGAAGCCAAGGCCAACCAGGATGACAAAAAATGCAAGAAGACCGATGATATAAATCCTCATGCAGACAAATCAAAGTCATCCGATGAGACAAGGTTATGCGCAGATGAACCAAAGTTGGAGGCCAACGATGACGATGGTTCAGAGTCTTGCGAAAACGAAGCCCAGTTTTGGTCCGTAGATGTAGTCCTAGTCTGACAACGCAGGCTTGGTCTGAATATGCAATCCCGATCATCCACTCGATACAAAGTCAAACGACGAAGGTGGTACAAGGTCTTGCATCAATGGTCCAAAGTCGGTTGTGGATGACGAAGACATTCAAAGCTTGGTCCGTGCACATATAAGTCCCTCTACGTAACCCGAGCCTAGCACAGCTAAAGTCCGACGACGATGTTGGCGCAAACTATAATGATGAAACAAAGACTGATGCCGAAGATGCGAGTCTTGCAGTGATGTCTCAATTCCAATGACGAAGAGACAAAGCCTCGCCACGATGATCCAAGGCCGAAAATGAAGAGCCAAAATACGAAGATGATGGACCAAAGCTGGATGACGTCACTAATGACAAAGGTGTGAGCAAACCGACGATGCTGATGACGATGATGCAAATACCGAAGACAAAGAGGCAAGGGATGGTGCCGATGAAGCAAAGTCCTGGGACGATCAAGCCAAGCAAAAAGACCCTTTGTTTCAATTCTGATTTTATGTAGGTACATAATCTCTGAGGAGGAGTATCATTACATCCAAAAGGTAGTACAATGAAGACGTACAAGTCACCTGACATACAAGCTGCTCACATCAACCAACATCCCGCTGGCGATCCAAGTGCAGGGTCCTGACACAAAGAGGATTAGTTGCCAACCAAAGTCCACCCGATGGTGCAAGCAAGTTCAAAGACAGAAGTATCTATAGAACAAATCTGATGACGTTGATAACCCCGATGACGCAGCTTCGGTCCCTTACTCGGACAATAGCTACGATCCCCTAATCCGGTGCTGTAGCTTCCAAGCAAGATAGATCGCCAAGCTAAATGAACGGTGGAGTACGACTAAAAGAAGTTGCAGTTCAAGTAATCTTCGAAAGTTACTGTCATGCCATGCTGTTCAAACCCTATATTGGAATGCACAAGATGTCCTAGAATCTAAAGTTCAGTGTGTGGAGTCATTTGAAGTATTCATATGGCGATTACAAAGCGCATGCAGCTTAGCTCAGCTCCGATTTCCCAGCTAGCTTCTGTCCGACCCAATGTTGCAGTACAGCCGCTATGCAAATTCTGGGAACGATGATACAAAATCCGAAGAACAAATCCAATGATGGTGGTGTGAAATTTTTTTACTAACGATCAAAACCGGTGCAACACCAAACGAAGATCCATGGTCCGACGACAATGATCTGTGAAAACGAAGAGCTAGAGTCTTGTTACAATATCCAAAGTTCATCGACGCAAAGCTGAAGATCACCAAGCTATGATAGTGAAGAACCACTCAAGAGAAGTCACAATTCCAACTCAAAATCAACTTATTTTTTCTCCATTATTAGGAAAGTAGATGATACGGCTGGATTGAGTACCTTCCAGAGCAACAAGACACCAAGCTAAATGTCGCAATTCAAGATAAAAACGACCTGAAGCCGCTGCCTAGTGTTGTTGCTGAGATGTAAGAATAATCAAATGCGGACACAGTCTTCACAAAGGATGAAAAGAAGCAATGTTGTGTATATACAGTAAAGCTACGGAGGAAGTCAGTTCATGAAGATGAACTGATGACCAGGAAAGCACCACGCCCACAAAAACAACCCGAAGCACAGTCCGCCTCGTGTAGTTCGAATCCGATAATGACGATGATGGCTCAAATCCAATGGCTCCAATCCTCCATTCCGATAATGCAAGGTTGCTGTAGAGCCAGCTGCTCAATAATGACACAATCTTCACAAAGTTCAGAAGGACGTGCAGATTACAAAAAGTTCTGAATAACCAGACACATCTCTTCCGGCGGCCATAGATACTCACCTAGACGAAGGGAGCATCTGTCTGCGAGTAAAGCAACACCAACATCACCCTAAAGGACGAAGCTTCAGAACACTAAGCTAAGGAACACGAAGCTTCAAAACGCGTCATCATAATTAACGAAGCTTCAAAACACGAAGCTTCAAAACATGAAGCTAAGGACGAACGGGAAACTGGCAAGAAGTTGCAAGTAATTACACTCCTGATTTTACAGATTTTACATCTACGAACATAAGATTGGTACATCTACAGATTTTAATTTTTTTTTTTTAAATATTTTTGGAATTTTTTTTGAATTTTTAAATTTTTTTTCTTCCGTATTTAAAAAACCTAGACTTAGGAGTTATCATCCGAACCTAATATTTTTGTTAAAAGATACATAGGTTCATTGACAAGTTATCAGCCGAACTTAATTTTTTTTTAAACATACATAGGCTCAGCTGATCAGTTGAACTTCATTACTTAGCAGTTGATCTTCACTTTTTAACTGCCGAACCTAACGGCTGACTCAAACAAAAAATAGGACAACCGAACTTAGCATTGTTTTTCGTAAAGGGAAGTTGGCTAACAATTTTGTGTTAGTTATCAGCCAATTCATTAGCACTTTCAAAATTGAGAACAATGAGTAGTCTGGCTGATAATTCTTTTCAATTGTAAGCCGAATTTCACTATGTAACTGCCATAAAATCCTAGTTTTTACGATTTAAACCTAATCTATCAATCAAACACAAGAAAATAAGATATTGGTTTGTTGGTACTTTTTATTGTGCATTTCCATTCGGTGGGGATCTGGTTCTTGCTCTCCAAATTCACTCAATTCGGTTTCTACTTATACTTTTTTTGTCACTGATTTGAAGATTAGAAAAACATTTAGAACCGCTACATTTAGTCGAAGACGATGAAAACTGTAGTCGGGTTAGGGTCGATTGGAGTAAAAGGAGAGAAGAGAAGAAAAATAATTAATAATTCAAAAAAAAATTTAAAAAAATTAAAAGAAAGTAAAAATTAAAATAAAAAAGTTTAAATAAATTAATTAGTCAAGGTCATATAAGTAATTTAACTAGCTTTAAACACCTCTTATCAAGCTACACTAGTTAGGGTAAACATTGTGTATGCCACAAAACACGATTCTTAGGAGTGTCTTGCACAAAAATATTTTGTCAAGGACCTTATGCAGGTAAATCCAAAATTAGGTTAAGTGTACCTATTCTTTTGCTATGGCAGTTTTAACTTTCTGTATTAACATGTCATATATTCCGTGCAACTTCCAAGTATTAAGGTATGCAAAAAAGCATGACAATGTGCAACATGGTAAGATTGCAAACCGTATTTTTTAGCATGCCGCATTCTTAAGGATGCGTCATGGCCTGACATGAATCTTCATCCAAAGCTTCAGTTGCGTGGTAAGAGGTATATTGGCCTAAGCGAACATTTTGAAACAAAGAACACGAAGATCACTTCGGCTATAATGGTTTTTTTCCCGTAACTGAACTCTTGTATTGAACAACAAATGCTGAGTTCGGTTGGTTCCCAAAAAAATAATCTAACTGAACTGCTCTCTGAAAACCAATATGTTGTGTTCGGCAGGTTAGTGTTAGAGCACTGCTCTGTCAAACTCGCAAGCATTGCTATCTCAAGCTTGTTTGTCAAGTTTATTGATCAAAAATATAAGTCTTGATTTCTAGTTTACTTATAGTTATGTCTCAGACTAGGATAGAATGTGTAGTTGAGCTTTAGACTTCACGGTGTTCATCAATTGAAGACAAAGAACTACTATGGGGAGCTTGTGGAACTTCATCAACAAAAGGTATGTGGAGACTGAAACTCATCTATCACTCAGAAGTCTATTTCTACTCTATCTCCTATTTGAAACAAAAGTCGTACAACTATATAGACTTCATTTTATGCAAATTTGATATTTCGAGTTGAGTTTAAATCGCTTACATATTTTTTGAAATATGTGCTGGTAAGATTTCGCTTTAACCAAGTTCATCTTATATTCTTGACGAAAGTCAAAAGATGATCATATGAATATCGCCTGGTAACATCTTATATGATTTGTGTGAGACAGTCATTTTATGTAGACTCAAAATGTTTCGTATTGATCTTTTCATCACTTGAAAATTGCTTTGAATCTAATAGTTTGTGTGAGACAGCTATTGTTGTCTTCTAAGAATGTTTCAATGATTGAAGTGGAAGTTTAGAACACTTAACCATGATTGGATTATAAGCACGGTATGCGTACTTGCATATGTGTTGATCCAAGACCGGAACTTAGTATGCATACCCGTATGCATACTGGTTGGTCAGGTGAAGTCCGGGAGCTAGAGTATGTGTACCTGTATGCGTACTGCAGAAGTCAATTGAAGTCCGGGTACTATAGTATGAGTACCTGTACGCATACCGGTTTCAACTGAAGTTTGGAAGTGTACGACAGTATACGTACCCGTTTGCATGCTGGCGAATATAGTCCAAGCTGGACTACTTAGGTATGCGTACCTATTTGCATACTTGAGTGGGTTATGTACTAGAACTAATATATTTATATAATAAAGAATGCAATCTTTTGCACACCGTGGCTATAATGTTCATGAATTGATTCAAGTGAATCAAACCGATTTTGCTTCAACTGTGTCTTGTATACTTTTATGAGAATATAAACAATTGAACAGTTCTATAACTAGTTTCATTTTAGTCATTTGAAATAGTTGTGGTTAAGATGAATAAGGTTGATATGAAAGTATTCATATGACTAACTTCGGTTACCTATTGTTGAGCCAACTTGGTGTACTCGTTTAGGTACGGTTACCCATATCTAAATGAAAGTACATTTCTTTTGTGTATAACAAGCTAAGTTCTATCTAACGTTTGAAAGATATTATCTTGAGTCTAATCATAAGTTCATATAATGGCGAATATTGATTTCCTTGTTCCAAAGCTATCTAATCATGATTTGAAGACTATATAAGGGAGAACTCTAGCAACTGGTAAACCTAATCCCCACACCTCATGTGTCATACCAGTTGCGACTAGAGTCGATTCTCCTTTAACCTAGGTTTTTCCTAAAACCCTCGTAGGTTAACGACTTGAATACTTCATTGGGATTGTGAAGCCAGACCCAACTATTTTCTCTGTAGTTGTGTGTTATGACCTTACTTTATATTATCGTGATTGAGTACTATCTTTCTAAGATTTGTTCGAGATTTATCGTGATTGAATCCCTTCTTTAGGTTATTGATTGAATTGATTGACATTTGGATATTGGTTTTTGATATCTTCCAAGTTATTTCTCATATTCAACCGGTCTCGCAGATTCTTATTTGTTTGATTGCAGATTGAATTGAGAGATCGAGATATAACCCTTTGATATACTTTTATAAAGATTGACTCTGACTGTCTAGTTGATTTTCTTGAAAGTATATTGGATTTAGTCCATACAGATAGACGAAAAAAAATATTGGGTGAGGTTGTTAAGCCCCTGTTTTTTCAATTGGTATCAGAGCAGGCAAACACGTTAAATACCTCATAAGTTTTTATTTGAAGAAATCTGACTATATGGACGAGTCTATCTATAATAACGTACAAGTTCATAAATTACCAGATGAGTTTCAAAGCTTGGATTGACCTGAGAGAACTGTCACATCTATGTCAATATCTAAACATTCTCCTGATGTAGAAACTGTTGATATCTGGGAAACACGCCTACAAGAACGGCTGGATGAACTTTCTGATGAAGGTGATTCAGATATTGATAGTGATGTTGATGAGGAAGTCTCGGAGTATGTTAAGGTTTTGAATTCGTTGGAAAAGAAGAACATGAAAACTTCTCATGTCACACCTCTTCTGACTCCTCTCAGACGAGAAAACAAGAAATTGAAGAGGATTTACGGAGGACTTTATGTTTAAAATCGCTCATGTGAATCGATCCTCAAGGATTTTAAAGAAAACCTACGTAGGAGGTCACTTGAATGTGATAATCATTATCGAATACTTTTTGTTGGAAGAGAAACTTGCAGAATCTGAAGCAAGGATTAACTTTCAACAAATTAGTTTCGAAGAGAAGGAAAGTGTTTATCTCACTCGAGAAAAGCAACATGAGGATGATTTAACTGCTGCTCTTGACAAAATCAAGATATTGGAAGAGGACTTGAAAAAGTTCAATAATACTTCAAGCAAATTAACCAGTATGCTAACAGCAAGTAAACATCATCGTGATACACGAGGATTGGGATACAAAGGAATAGATGCTCCAAGTGTTATCAAAGAGGTAAAATTTTCCAAGGCTAGTGATTCTTCTCAACAAAAGGTTTCCACTGATGGAAAAAGTAAAATACCTTCACCGGCAGTTAAGGTTCAAAAGTGCTAAGTATATCAACCTCCAAATTCAGCACACATGGATCGAGGTACGAACATTCCTTATGTTTGCCACTATTGCCGAAATAAAGGTCACCTGGAAAAGAGATGTCGTTTCCGTATAAGGAATGAGAAACTTCATGATGTTCTTGTTTGGACATCATAAGAAGTTGTGAAACCAAAATCATATGTTAAGACTAATATATCCCCTTAACATTACAGGTTATAACTGTCCAACCTTTAGGAAAAGGAATCAGTGCTATGATAAACCTAGATTTGTTTATAAATGTCATACGAATCCTTTTCACAATCGTAATGGTTATAAAAAGGATAACTTCGTAAAGACAAAGACAAGATCCGATGCTCCTAATTGCGGAAAGAATAACTTGCATGAGAATAGTCAATCCAATTCTCATCCGAGAATTCTAAAAGAGAGTAATGGGAAGAAGGTTCTGGTTGTTCCTAAACGTACTCAGAAGTGGATACCAAAGAAATTCAATGATGTTTTGAGTGTGAAAAGGAATGATCTCCCAGAAAATTCCATGACTATGGAGAAAGTAGTATCCATCATGTTACAACTTAAAAAGTTCTATGAAAATATGGATTTGGATGTGAAAGGTTCTAAAAGCGATCTCTTTCATGATAATCCAAAAGTGAAACGGAATAATCCAAAAAATATATATGGTGAAAAATCCATAGTTGCGGAAAACTTTGTTTCAGTCACTTATGGTGAGCAAGTCCTTGTTCACCTCAAAACAACTTGATTTTGTTGTAAGTGAATCGTCACCAAGGAATGCCCTGCTATGTATAAGGTGAGGGAAGCACGAGAATTGGCACACACGTATTGTGTTCGGTAAGGATGTAGAATTCGATTGGATTCTTCTAAAAAAAGGTATGTCTATAAACTTGAGCAAGATTTGTGTTTTTATTTTCTTAAAGTACCGTTGATGGTGGTTTTTAGCTTAGGGTTAAAATCGTAAAACCGTACATATGACATGACATCACTGCGACCACTAGCGCGTTTATTGAATCAATCAGCATGCCTACGTAAGAATTACCAGGGTAGCATTTTATATATATATGTGTGTCATGTTCCACGGCAGAACCCTTAGTATTGACCGACATCACCCTCGTATATACCAAACCCTAATTCTCACGCCACCGTGCCAATGGAAAACCATGCCATCCACGTCTCTGCGCCAAGGCATGCCATCCATGCCATCCGCACCACCGTGCCAATAGCAAACCATGTCGGCCACGTCTCCGCGCAAAGGCATGCCATCCATGCCAGCCGCACCACCGTTCCAATGGAAAACCATGCATGCCACGTCTCTGCGCCGAGGCATACCAGCATGCCAGCCGCACCACCGTGCCAATGGAAAACCATGCCAGCCACGTCTTCGCGCCAAGGCATGCCAACCATGCCAGCCGCACCACCGTGCCAATGGCGAACCATGCCAGCCACGTCTCCGCGCAAAGGCATGCCAGCCGTACCACCGTGCCAATGGCAAACCATGCCAGCCACGTCTCTGCACCAAGACATGCCAACCATGCCAGACGCACCACCGTGCCAATGGCAAACCATGCCAGCCACATCTCCGCACCAAGGCATGCCATCCATGTCAGCCGCACCACCGTGCCAATGGAAAACCATGCCAGCCACCTCTCCGCGCCAAGGCATGCCAACCATGCCAGCCGCACCGCCGTGCCAATGGAAAACCATGCCAACCACGTCTCCTCACCAAGGCATGCAAACCATGCCAGACGCACCACCGTGCCAATGGAAAACGATGCCTGCCACATCCGCACCAAGGAATGCCATCCATGTCAGCCGCACCACCGTGCCAATGGCAAACCATGCCAGCCACATCTCCGCGCCAAGGCATGCCAACCATGCCAGACGCACCACCGTGTCAATGGAAAACCATGCCAGCCACCTCTCCGCGCCAAGGCATGCCAGCCACACCACTGTGCCAATGGAAAACGATGCCTTCCACGCCAAGGCATGCCAACCATGCCATCCGCACCTCCGTGCCAATGACAAACCATGCCAGCCACACCTCCATACCAAGGCCATGCACGACACTAGCTACCAAAACGAAGGGTTGCAATAATCAACGACTACCCTTCCATCTGAGATGCGTATCTCAGCCTTCCATGTTCGCCACCCAACGCATGGAAACTTCCTTCCCAGGTCCAAACATCACGGTTTGCACCAAACCCTAATTTTGGTCGTGCCTAACACATGCCAAAGCCATGCACGACGCTGGCTGCCAAAACGAAGGGTTGCAATAATCAACGGCTACCCTTCCATCTGAGATGCATATTCAGCCGTCCAAGTTATCCACCCAACGAATGGCAACTTCCAGCCTAAGGCCAAACGTCACGGTTTATGCAAACCCTAATTTGGCCGCGCCTAAAACATGCCAAAGCCATGCACGACGCTGGCTTCCAAAACGAAGGGTTGCAATAATCAACGGCTACCGTTCCATATGGATGCATATCTTAGTCGTCCAATTTAGCCACCCAACACATGGCAACTTCCAGCCCAAGGACAAACGTTACGGTTTTTGCAAACCCTAATTTGGCCGCGCCTAACACATACCAAAGCCATGCACGACGCTGGCTGCCAAAACGAAGGGTTGCAATAATCAACGGCTACCCTTCCATCTGAGATGTATATCTCAGCCGTCAAAGTTATCCACCCAACGCATGGCAACTTCCGGCCCAAGCCCAAACATCACGGTTTGCACCAAACCCTAATTTTGGCCGCGCCTAAACTATGCCAAAGCCATGCCGGCCCTACCACATGCCGCTAGCTGCCAAAAAAAAGGGTTGCAATAATCAACGGCTGCCCTTCCATCCGAGATGAAGATCTCAACCGTCAAAGTTTTCCACCCAAGGCATACCAACCATGCCAAATGTTCCAATGGCATGCTGTGCCAGCCGCATCTCCGCGCCAAGGCATGTCAACCATGCCGCATGTGCCAATGGCATGCCTTTCCAGCCACATCACCGCGCCAAGGCATGCCAACCATACCACATGTGCCAATGTCATGCCGTGCCAGCCGCATCTCCGCGCCAAGGCATGCCAACCATACCACATGTGCCAATGGCATGCCGTGCCAGCCGCATCTCCGCGCCAAGGCATGCCAACCATACCACATGTGCCAATGGCATGCCAACCATACCACATGTGCCAATGGCATGCCGTGCCACCCACATCTCCGCACCAAGGCATGCCAATCATACCGCATGTACCAATGGCATGCCGCGCCGCATCTCCGCGCCAAGGCATGCCAACCATGCCACATGTAACAATGGCATGTCGTGCCAGCCACATCTCCGAGCCAAAGCATGTCAATGATGAATGCCAAATAATGTATATATTTATCCCTTTTTGTTGGCATTTAACTCATCTTTTGTGCAGTAATTCTACATTTTATCCCATATTCTGTATTTTCATTGTTTTCAAGAATAAATATTTTTCTTACTTAATTTTGCATTTTTAGGTAATAAATAAAGTCTGGATGACTTGCGGAGCGGAAAAGAGCTGAAGAGTGGTGAAAAGCCGGAAGAAATTACGCAAGGAAGCCGCAAAGAATGGAGCGCACGTCCAAAAAGCTAGGAATGGGCTCAAGAAGGAAGAATTGTTCTTAAAGAAGATATGGGCTTGGCATACCCAAAGCCCAAAACCCTTACCCAAACCCATTTTCTATATCCATACCCGCTTCCATTCTCATCCGTTAGATGGGATTACATCGAAATCCAATGGTCGCTTCAGTAGAGTGCATCAAATAGCGATACTTCCGCTAAACACTACAGCACCTAACCTCGATCTTCGCCGTTAACTTCGTTGTATCAAGACATCCGACGGTCGCTACCAGACTCTTCAGGGGTAGCCATCTGATTCACCTACCAGCTTCGCATCCAGTGACTCAGATTCGCCAACATCGAATCTTGATATCCCGCCTAACACCCAAGTATCGAACACCTATACCCTTCAGCCAAACACACCTTACCCAAATTCTCATCTTCCTCCTTCGAGCAGTCGAGCTCTGCTCCTGCCAACTCCACCACCATCACCCTGCCACTGCCATCGCCACCACCTACTCCATATCCACCTAAACACCACCACCAACTCCACTATAATCACTCCCCCCATCTTCTAGCCATCTATCCTACCAATTTCTTTTCTTTTCTTTCTCAGAGAACCCTAGGAAAGAAATTGGTACAATAGCTCGAGCTAGAAAGAGAAATTGAAGGCATGGGAAGGAGCAGAGAAGGGAGAAGAAGCATGGGTTGAAGACGGACTCGTCTTATCACGTTTGGTAAGTTCGAAAATCAAAACCCTAGTCTACTGTCAATTTGGGGGAATTTATTAAAAAAAAACCCTAATTTTCTGTTAGGGAGAGCATTAGAAGATATGGGTCTGATTTGTACTGTCAAATTAGGTAGAAACAATTTACCTAATTTCTGTTTGATTTTAGGGATTTTTTTGGGGAAGAACCCTAATTTTGTAATTTGGGGGAAAACCCAAATTGGGTTTGTGGGTATAAATAGAAGGGACTGGTGTGATGTAAAGGCTTATGCTGGAATATCCAGTGTCCAGAACTTTGATGTTCTGCATATGTTCTATGTTTGGTTTTGTGTAATGTTCATGATGTTCTGCATATGATGTTCATGTGTTTAATTCTTTTCCCTGTTTTAATATCCTGTTGATGTTGTTGTTAATATGATGTTTTTGTGTTGTTCCTGTTAATCATGTTTAGTTCCATTGCAATGTTAATTATGTTCTGAGTTCACTGCTGAGACTCAGATGAAGCTTTAGTGGACTGTTAGGTAGTGGAATGCTAGGTTAGAGCCTTAGTGCAGTGTTTTGCTTGTGCAATGGGAAGAAATTAGTGCTCTGGTATGCCTGTGATTGACTGTGCTGTCAAAAGACAGTCAATACTAGGGGCATATCAGTGAGCAAGCTGATTTTCCTCCCATTCTAGATGTATGCATAGAATTTTCAACTCAACCTAGGATCACATTGTTTGGCTAGGACACAAGGGTGGATTCAAAGCCTTAGCTTAACCCACATTTTGTTTTCACAGTCACTTGCAACTTAACTGTTTTTTTTTTGCACTTCACATTTTGCTGTGCACTGAAGTCAGTGCACTGTCACTCCCTGCCCTTGGCTAACAGCCTTGGTTTATTTGGCTTTGTTTCCTGTTAACTGTCACTGTTACCTTTGTTTCACTGTCACACTTACTTCACTGCCTTGGTCTTTCTCTTTGCTTCATTTCCATTGTCTCATTATTTCACTACCATCTTCATTGCTTTGTAAATATCACAGTTTCACTGCCACTATTTGCTCTTTCTTCTCTTTTGTTTCTCCTGTTCTTGTTACTGCTGTGCACTTGCCCTTTGCACTGCTGCTGCTCTCCCTTTCCCTGCTGAGCATCTGCTGCTGTGCACTGCTTCTGCCGCTGCTGTGCACTGCTTCTGCTACTGCTGAAGCCAAGATTCATTACAAAAGCCCACTGTGGACTTAATCAAAGCCCAGTTTCATCACAAAAGCCCACCGTGGACTTAATCAAAGCCCAGGTGAAACATTAAAGCCCAATTCACAGTCACTGTTAGCCCAAGGCCCAGTGCAATTCAAAAGACCAAAAGCCCATAAGTTCACAGTCAATCCAAAAGCCCACTGAGCCCAAAACCATTTCATTGCTACAAAAACCCATTAAGCCCAATTTACTCAAAGGGTATTCAAAGCCCAACAGTTCCAAAGGGTATTCATAACCCATTGGTACCACAACCCTTTGATACCTAAAGCCCAATAGCCAACTAGAACCCAAAATAGCTAAACACTACAAAACACCCCCAGTCTCTGTGGATCGACCCGTACTTGCACGAGCTACAACTGACGACCGTGCACTTGCGGTATTACTGTAGGCCCGCGTTTTATTTCGCTTCAATTTTATACGCTTTCCCGGGCCCACCAAGTTTTTGGCGCCGCTGCCGGGGACTGGTGCTGTGTTTTTCTAGTAGTTTTATTAGCTATTTTTGCATTTCACTGCATAGCATTTGCATCTGCATCTGCTTCACTTCATTTGATGTTGGACCTGCTGTTCTGAACCAGTTTTTCCTCTGCTGGGACGCCACCAAGGAAAAGAACCAAAGCCCAACTGGGTTTTTGCAACAATATCAGAGCAGCTGGGCTGTGCTTAAAAGGTAACCCATTTAAGAGAACCCGAATTGTGGGCTTCCAATTTTTAATTGTGGGCTTGTAATATTAAAGCCAATTTTTGGGCTTTTTATTTTCTGTTGGGTTTGTAATTAATTTTTGTGGGCTTGTTTGTTTAATTTGTGGGCTTGTATTTAATTTTTGTGAGCTTGTTTAATTTGGACTGGTATTTTGTATTCTGGGTTTTTAAACCCAGCTGAGCTTGTAACCGATCACGCTAGGTTAACTCGTTAGTGGGCCGAGTACCCAAATTCTAGGCCGAGATTTTGGACTCAGTTTCACCAAACGTTTTCAAACCAGCTGAGCCAAAGCAAACACAAAACCAACAGTGGGCTTGCTCCCATTCAAAAACCAAATTTTATTTTCTGTTAAAAAAAAATAAAAAAAAAATTTGCTCCTAATTTCAAAAACCAAATTTTACTTGCTCCCATTTTAACAACCAAATTTTTTCTTCTTTATCCCATTAAAACCAAACTTGCTCCCAAATTTTAAAAAACCAAAAAAATGTCTCCCACCAAAACCAAATTTTTCCCAAAAATCCAAACCCTTTAAAAACCAAATTTTGAGCTTTGTAAACTCTTTACTTAGCCTTTGAGCCCAATCATGTCTAGATCTTTTTCTACAGTTGGGGAATACAACAAATCCCTTAGAGAACTTGCATATGGACAAACTTCACGTTATGAACCTTCCACGGACCATGATGTCAATAGTCATAGGAATTATTATGGACATTTTCAAAGTCCCGAGCAGCAATACATGAACCCTAATGACTATTCATACATGCATCATTCATCGCAACGTGAAAATGAACATTCTGGTAGAGCCTCACTCACACAATCATCACTTATGGATCAAATAGAAGCTCGAATCACAGCTTTAGAAATGCAATCACATGAGGAATCTGTCACATCTAATTTTCTTAGGCAACCTGAAATCTATGCATGTCCCGCATGTGGTAGTCTAGACCACCCTGTTGAAAATTGTCATATTTTGCATAATTTTAGGCAATCTAGAGAAAGTCCAAGGTATGAAATGCCCATAAATTGTGAGAATGGTAGTCATTGGGACCATAATCAATCCTTTGAGGGTTGCGATCAATATTTTGTAAACCCTAATGACCATGCACACATGTACCATTCACCACAATTTGAACATGAAGAATTTGGTACTCCCATGAATTTAGACTCCACCACAGAAGCTTTAAGACTCTGCAAGCAAGACTATGATAGATCTACATCACGAATTCATGCATATTTAGATCAGATTTTGCTTCACCTACAAAAGGAGGAAATTCATGAGGAAATGTATGTTGTCCCTAATGAAGTGTCTAGTCCCATTCATGTAAATAATGTTGAATATGAACCTAATTTAGAGGAACATGAATCGACTAATGACACCACCACTGTTAATGAGGACCAATATGCATGCTACCATGATGATGATTATGATGATTATGATGATGTTAGAAGAACATGAAAATATTGTGGAACCTGTTGGTTCAAAAACATATGGCTTCTCGCCCTCGACCTTCATGCATGTTGTTCTTTCTAATACTCATTGTAATTCATATGATTTTGATATTGACATGGGATTCGTACAATTATTCTGTGAAGATGAGCATGACATAGGAATAGTTGAATCTTCTGTAGACACTAATATGCATGAAAATATATTTGATGTGTCTGATTCTCTACCTAGGTCACATTGTGATATTTCTCCTGATTTGCCGATGCATGAGAATGAATCTGTTGATGATGTTGATGACTCTGATTGTGATCTTGCCAATTTGTTTGATGATTGTGAGCATGTTTGACACTGTAGAAGACTTAGGAGATGTTGATGTGATTAATAATGATGTGCCTATCTTCCTACATGAGTCACAATCTGATGGCCTTCCACCAACCTAGATTTGGTTTGTACCCATATTGTCAAACCGACTTTTTCTGAGAGTCCCTAATCTAGGTTTGGAACTGTGTGCTTCCCAAGTCCTTTGGACTATTTTGCTTCTATAATAATCTTTGAGGAACCACAGTTGGAATTAGCATGTTTGCCCGTCCCTAGCAAGTTCATTTCGAGCTAGACCTTGTGCATGATGAACCCCCAAACTGCGAGATTTTGTTTCCAAAATTTATCTCGTTGAAAATCCAGGTTTGGGGGTAGCTCATTTGTTTCACAGTTTCACTGCTTTTTTTATGTGTGAAGCTGTTGAAACCTCTACACTTTGTCTTTTGGGTTGATCCTCAACTCTTTGGATTGTTGGTGTATGGTGAATTTTTTGTATATAATCCAGTAGATACAATTTCTTAAAACCCTTTTTGTTCCTTTTGTATATATTTTGCTAATCCAATATGATCTCGGCTGACATACGTTGGATTTTTGCCTTGAATAACGGAGTTCTAATATTGCTTTCGCCGAAATCGGGTATTCTCTTTCCTTTTTCTCTACTCAACATGATCCTCTTCATATGTTGTATTATAATTTTGAAACATTGAGGACAATGTTTAGTTTAGGTTTGGGGGTATGGAATGGATACCATGATAATATGCTATAATTGAAAACGAACTCCTCCTTCTTTTGAAAAAAATCGAAAAAAAAATTCAAAAAAAAAAATTCAAAAATGAAAAATCATAAAAATGGAGCTCATTTACCTTGAAATGTTGACTCTTGTGCATATATGTAATTATTAGGAGTCTTATTCTAGATATTTAGGCACCCTGATTCTAGCACAATTCACATAGTGATAAGAAATTTGCACGCGCACGATCTACCAATACATGTATAGCCTCGATCTTCAAGGTGTTTGATAGGAAGTTACAATTGCCAATCACTTTAGAATACTGAACGAAACTTGACTAGCTTGTTCTTTGGTTGGTTGGGATAGAAGGTGGAGGTTACATTAAGAAAAACAACCATCGAATTTAACTGGGTGCATCAAAAAGGGCTACCTCTTGCAAAGTGTCATGTAATCTTTTGTTTCCTTTTGTATATGTATCAAAAGTGTCTCCTTATCATAAAAAAAAAAAAAATCAAGTACTTATCAATTCCATCCTCTCTTGTTCCAAAAATAAAAGAGAGTAGTCAATGTAAATAAGAGTCATGTAAAGAGTCATCTTTTGTGTTTTATTGTAATAAGCAAGGAAGGGTGTATGCCATTGATGTACAACGCGAGTAATTGTGAAATACCTCCAACTCATTCACAATTCTCGTAAAGTCCGGACAGCTAGCTAGATTTCGACCTTGGTTCTTAGCCTGAGAAACTATCTCTTGGTGATTAGTAGTCATAACATCCGATCTTTCTTTACACATGTGTAGATACACTTTACACTCTTATCACATGTCTTTTTTTGTTATCAGTGCTAGGATTGTGCCTTTGATAGCTAGATTGACATCTCCATTTTGCTGTGAGCTTAAACTGTCTTGAACATGTCACATTTGATGGAATCTGAGCTTATATTTTGACCTAGAACTTTGTAGGTACGTTCTAAGCAAACCTTCACGAGACTTCAACTCGTCCACTAGGGACACTTAGTGGTTTAAAAGGCTTAGTGCATACGCTAAATGCATTCGAGAGACCAGCGACAGTGGTATAGGTAGGATTTCCTTAGTTTTGTTTTACTTGAGGACAAGTAAAATTCAGGTTTGGGGGTATTTGATGAATGCCAAATAATGTATATATTTATCCCTTTTTGTTGGCATTTAACTCATCTTTTGTGCAGTAATTCTACATTTTATCCCATATTCTGTATTTTCATTGTTTTCAAGAATAAATATTTTTCTTACTTAATTTTGCATTTTTAGGTAATAAATAAAGTCTGGATGACTTGCGGAGCGGAAAAGAGCTGAAGAGTGGTGAAAAGCCGGAAGAAATTACGCAAGGAAGCCGCAAATAATGGAGCGCACGTCCAAAAAGCTAGGAATGGGCTCAAGAAGGAAGAATTGTTCTTAAAGAAGATATGGGCTTGGCATACCCAAAGCCCAAAACCCTTACCCAAACCCATTTTCTATATCCATACCCGCTTCCATTCTCATCCGTTAGATGGGATTACATCGAAATCCAATGGTCGCTTCAGTAGAGTGCATCAAATAGCGATACTTCCGCTAAACACTACAGCACCTAACCTCGATCTTCGCCGTTAACTTCGTTGTATCAAGACATCCGACGGTCGCTACCAGACTCTTCAGGGGTAGCCATCCGATTCACCTACCAGCTTCGCATCCAGTGACTCAGATTCGCCAACATCGAATCTTGATATCCCGCCTAACACCCAAGTATCGAACACCTATACCCTTCAGCCAACCGCACCTTACCCAAATTCTCATCTTCCTCCTTCGAGCAGTCGAGCTCTGCTCCTGCCAAATCCACCACCATCACCCTGCCACTGCCATCGCCACCACCTACTCCATAGCCACCTAAACACCACCACCAACTCCACTATAATCACTCCCCCCATCTTCTAGCCATATATCCTACCAATTTCTTTTATTTTCTTTCTCAAAGAACCCTAGGAAAGAAATTGGTACAATAGCTCGAGCTAGAAAGAGAAATTGAAGGCATGGGAAGGAGCGGAGAAGGGAGAAGAAGCATGGGTTGAAGACGAACTCGTCTTATCACGTTTGGTAAGTTCGAAAATCAAAACCCTAGTCTACTGTCAATTTGGGGGAATTTATTAAAAAAAAACCCTAATTTTCTGTTAGGGAGAGCATTAGAAGATATGGGTCTGATTTGTACTGTCAAATTAGGTAGAAACAATTTACCTAATTTCTGTTTGATTTTAGGGATTGTTTTTGGGAAGAACCCTAATTTTGTAATTTGGGGGAAAACCCAAATTGGGTCTGTGGGTATAAATAGAAGGGACTGGTGTGATGTAAAGGCTTATGCCGGAATAGCCAGTGTCCAGAACTTTGATGTTCTGCATATGTTCTATGTTTGGTTTTGTGTAATGTTCATGATGTTCTGCATATGCTGTTCATGTGTTTAATTCTTTTCCCTGTTTTAATATCCTGTTGATGTTGTTGTTAATATGATGTTTTTGTGTTGTTCCTGTTAATCATGTTTAGTTCCATTGCAATGTTAATTATGTTCTGAGTTCACTGCTGAGGCTCAGATGAAGCTTTAATGGACTGTTAGGTAGTGGAATGCTAGGTTAGAGCCTTAGTGCAGTGTTTTGCTTGTGCAATGGGAAGAAATTAGTGCTCTGGTATGCCTGTGATTGACTGTGCTGTCAAAAGACAGTCAATACTAGGGGCATATCAGTGAGCAAGCTGATTTTCCTCTCATTCTAGATGTATGCATAGGATTTTCAACTCAACCTAGGATCACATTGTTTGGCTAGGACACAAGGGTGGATTCAAAGCCTTAGCTTAACCCACATTTTGTTTTCACAGTCACTTGCAACTTAACTGTTTTTTTTTTGCACTTCACATTTTGCTGTGCACTGAAGTCAGTGCACTGTCACTTCCTTCCCTTGGCTAACAGCCTTGGTTTATTTGGCTTTGTTTCCTGTTAACTGCCACTGTTACCTTTGTTTCACTGTCACACTTACTTCACTGCCTTGGTCTTTCTCTTTGCTTCATTTCCATTGTCTAATTATTTCACTACCATCTTCATTGCTTTGTAAATATCACAGTTTCACTGCCACTATTTGCTCTTTCTTCTCTTTTGTTTCTCCTGTTCTTGTTACTGCTGTGCACTTGCCCTTTGCACTGCTGCTGCTCTCCCTTTCCCTGCTGAGCATCTGCTGCTGTGCACTGCTTCTGCCGCTGCTGTGCACTGCTTCTGCTACTGCTGAAGCCAAGATTCATTACAAAAGCCCACTGTGGACTTAATCAAAGCCCAGTTTCATCACAAAAGCCCACCGTGGACTTAATCAAAGCCCAGGTGAAACATTAAAGCCCAATTCACAGTCACTGTTAGCCCAAGGCCCAGTGCAATTCAAAAGACCAAAAGCCCATAAGTTCACAGTCAATCCAAAAGCCCACTGAGCCCAAAACCATTTCATTGCTACAAAAACCCATTAAGCCCAATTTACTCAAAGGGTATTCAAAGCCCAACAGTTCCAAAGGGTATTCATAACCCATTGGTACCACAACCCTTTGATACCTAAAGCCCAATAGCCAACTAGAACCCAAAATAGCTAAACACTACAAAACACCCCCAGTCTCTGTGGATCGACCCGTACTTGCACGAGCTACAAATGACGACCGTGCACTTGCGGTATTACTGTAGGCCCGCGTTTCATTTCGTTTCAATTTTATACGCTTTCCCGGGCCCACCAGTCAACAATGCCAGCCTTTCCTTCACGATGTTGGCTGCCAAAACGAGGGGTTGCAACAATCAACGGCCACCCTGCCATCTAAGATGCAGATCTTAGCCGTCCAAGGTCACTAGCTTACGCGTGGAAACCTTTGGCCCAACGCCAAGCCCTAATTTTGGACGCGCCCAAACTATGCAAAAACCCTAGTTCCTGGTCGCGCCTAAACTATGCCAAAATCCTAGCTTGGCCACGCCTAACCATGTCAAAGCCATGTCGGCCATGCTTTCATGCCGCTGGATACCAAACGAAGGGTTGCAATAATCAACGGCTACCCTTCCTCTCAAGATGCAAAATCTCGACCGTCGAGGGTCACCACCGAGATGGCAAGTCTCCCAAGCTCAACTTTCCAAACAGCAGCAACATGCTACATGTTTTCCACGGAAACACTCGAGACATCAACACATGTCACAAACTGGGGGATGCTCATTAGGGTATTGGTTTGGCGGTTTACAACGTGCGGCGTACACTACGCCCGTTAGAAGACAGTGTCATAAGAATGAGGCGGTTAGTAAATACAGGGAGTAATGGTGAAACGCTTTCCTTCATTATGGAACATCAATTCCAGGCATTACCGGTTACCACCTCCTTCCATTTACTTATACGTTTCTATTTCTTACGAGACCAGAGTACGTTTCACTTCGACTTGTATAAATAGGTCTTACCTATTTCCACCGAACGACAAGTTTTGGTCAGGGAGCATACAACACTCAGAAATCACTTGTTAGATTTCCCATATGTTATATTTAACTTTCTGATACAATTCAAACAACTACTCTTCCAGAATCAACTATTCTTGTCTCAACACTCTCCTCGCTTCCCTCCCCAAAACCAACCCTTCTCCTTCACTTTGTGATCGAAGTAAGTCTGGAACGGCCATTTCTTGGTTTAGGCCAGATTTTTACAAATTGATCTCTCGAATCTAAAGTACTCCCTTGCAGTATATTGTTTAGGGTTTAAGCTCGTTTCTCACCCACAACACACGAAATTACCGAAACCAGCAGAAACTATTTTCACCCTCAAACAATTGGCGACCGCAGTGGGAGATTAATCTTTCGGTTGCAATATCGATTTCTAATTTCCAGTATCATCTTTCAATTCCAACTTCAACATTGTGGAACTCATATCCGGATCAGCTGCAAAATCCGAGAACACCAACGGGGAATCTGTCCCTGGTGTTAACGCTACTTCCAGCAGCATCACTACACCACCTAATGATCTCATCAGCACCGAAAGCACTCCTTCAGGTGTTACACCACCAATCACCAGGGCCAGAGCCGCTGCCGCATCTAATGTTTCTGCGCAACCTGCTAATCCTAGCAGCACCGAAAGCGCTCCTTCGAGCGTTACACCGCCAGTCACCCGATCCAGAGCTGCCGCTGCCACCCCTAATTCTTCGTCAAGCATGGCACCTCCAACCACCACTAGGACTCCAGTTACCCCACCAACGGGACGAGAAACCGGAGGATCCAGAGGGAGCCGACCCTATATCACCATCGCTGATTTGATGGAACGACATGAGGTTCTTACTAGAGCCCAGACGGACATGGTCTCGATTCAGAAAGAAGTACTCGTCTTTCTCAAAGCCCTGACAGAACGGATATCGCAGGAGTCAAGCCATCCAGAGCCAATGGGAAACGGCTCCAACACCCTTGGCGCCGGCACCTCAGCAGAGCGCATCTCCGCGGACGAAGAGATTCGTGCCAGAACCCCATTGGAGAGAAATCGACCGTCCAATTTTGTCACACGAGAGGATTTGGAACAACTTCTTCAGAATCGAGTCAAAAGTGATGAAATAGACATGCATCAGCATTAACCCCCTTACCCACCTGAAATACAAATAATTCCTCTTCCAAGAGGAAACTCCTCTCCTCAATTCACCCTGTACGACGGCACCAGAAATTCACGTGAGTATATATCTCGATTCCTGGAGTCCCTAGGCGAACACGAATACAATCATGTTCTTCGTCTGAGGGAGTTTTCGAAATCGCTTACCAGAAGAGTGATGTAGTTTTTAAGTGGTAGTAAAGTTCGTTCAACTCGGATTATTTAGACTCGATTTTAGACTCAAATTAAAATAGAAAACTTAAAAAGAAATTGTATTCAAGTTTATAAAAAGCACTGAGACTTTGGATTATACCAATCTCCAATTTTTATGTGATTTAATCTAGTCAATATTTATGCAACTCTTTACGTTTAAAGTGATTCTAATATTTTCTCCTAGACAAGTAGATTCTCAAAACAATAGTTGTAAATCGAAAGCATGGACCATCAAAAGATTTAACATAAGCATGATCCATCAATTGAGAACACAACCACTTAATCAGAATCATATATTCGATTTTAGTTCAGTGCAAATAATCATAAAAGAATTACGAAAATTAAATTAAAAAGAATTTACCACATAATAATTGGAAAAATGGCTTCCTCCATCGCCTCAGCAATGGGGTTTAGCTAATCATAATAATCATGTTCTCAAAATATATATTTGATGCTCAAAGTATGATTAAAAGAGTCAACAGTTATAAAATAGTGGTTCTGAGGCTCACAAAACACGTCCAGAAAGAAACGGTACCAGAAAACTGCAGCTAAACTGCGACACTTCTCCACTGCTGCTGGAACTGTTGAAGAACGACGGTCTTTGGATGTCCGTTCTTCGTGTTCTTGAGCTCCTCCTTCTTCTTCAGCAGCAGCAGGTGAACAATCCTGCAAGTCCTGATTTCTCGCTCCTCTCGGCTCTGGCTCGACCCCAAACTCTTGATCTCTTCTGGGACTCGTAGCAACTCCTTATATACACAAAAACCTAATCGAATCCGAGTATATCTCGGATTATTCTTTTCTTCCAAGTTACGGATAATGGATTTTTCCTGTATTCCCGCGGTTTCTTTTGTGTCCTGATGTGTTTAGAACTCTTCTATGATGTCCAAGGAATCATCCTAGCCATTGGTACACTTCTAATACCTCACGTAATCTCTTCCTCCAATCAACAGAACCCGTGAAGCCCTATTTTTCTTGATTTTATTAAAACTCGATTTTCCAGCCAATTAGGGTACAAACCAATGATCATACGAGGCCTGTTTGGGTCCAAGGAAGATACCCACCAAGTTTCAGCGATTGATTCGCCCTAGAACTCGATCAAATATTCTCCCAAAATTCAACAGATGTGATGAACACTCCCACCAATTTCAAAATTCAAAAGGTGAAGGTGACCTCCCCCTTATCCAGTTCCGGTGTCCCTTTAGCACATACCCGAAATGGGTTACCCCTTATCCATAGTGAGAGTCCGAATAACACTTGCCCCTTGGGTGCGTTTAGTAATTTTTCTGGGATGTTTTCAACACTTTTCTCGGGTTCCTCCGGGGTATTTCTGGGGTGTCTCTGGCATACTTTTGGGGTGCTTCTATTACGTTATATACGGAGGTTCAAATGCCACATTTTGAGCCAGTTTCGCCGCAAAAGCTTATTTGTCCAAAGACACCTACAAAGACATAAAATAACCAAATAAGTACAAAATCGAGCACTAACAATATATACAATTGGGACAAATTAGACACATAAATGCGTCTATCAAATACCCCCAAACTTATTATTTGCTAGTCCCGAGCAAATCAAAACTACAAAATAAAATCCTAACTCACTGTCGCAGGCATCATCGATTGCATTTAGCGTATGCAATAAGACTTTAAACCCCAAGGTGTCCCTAGTGGACGAGTTATAGTCTAGGGAGGGCTTACTAGAGATATACCCACAAAACCTTAATACTCCAGACCCTAGCTATCTACAACGAACCTTGGAAGGCACTAAAGAATCTCATTGGTTGGCATACTTATTGACTACAAGAGGAAGTACCCTGATGCAAAATTCCAATTGATTAACACGAGTTTGCACTCAAGCATACTAAAATTCATATATAAGTGACACAACTCTACTCAGATAGTTGCACTATAGACATCATATTCGGAGTCAAACTAATCACATGGAAAGATTAAGAGATGGATATAGAAAAACATAGATGGTGTTGATGTTGACCAAATGATTGATGTTTCACATATCTGTCTGAAGGCCACTGCTAAAATGAACCTATCCTGATGGACTGAGATACCGGTCTGGCTAATATCAACACTGCTGGCATATACAAGGGAACCAGTGGCCGATAACCTAAATCTAGATCAACAAACTGGCATATACAAGGGAACCAGTGGTTGACTTTTCTCGATTTTTTTTTAACGTCATGAATAGATATTTTGGATCCAAGCGCATGCTTCTTGTCAGCATATTACACGATGGTTCCCACGGGTCCTGCATTCCACGCTTGTTTAGGCGACTGAGACAGGGAGAACACACACATATTGCTATCCAAGTGTTAATATTTATTCCGATTGGTCTAATTGGTCCGGTCCCAACTTCTTTTTTTTTTTTTTTTTATATAGTAACTCAATTACTCTAATTCACCCTAGAAGTGGTAACAACTTGAATCGTGTGCCCCACCTAATCACTTAGAGAAACATAGTTTAAAATGAAAAAAATAAAAATAGAAGTGAAAATGACTCAACGAAATATGGTGAAACTATCATGTTATTTCTAACATCTGAGCTCTGTGCTTTTATGAATAGACTCTTTAGATGTTTCCATCTATTCAGATTGGTTCCTCAACACCTACAACCAAAATGCTTCCATCCACTTAGATTGGTTAGTGACATCCTAAATACGCATAAATTTCTAGGCTCTGGAGTTTATTTATTCATACTGCAACTAAAAAGTTTCTCCCATACTCCCAAACTTAAATCTAACATTGTCCTCAATGTTCTAAAGATGAAATTAAAAGCATGAACAAGGAGAAACTGTTACCATTTGAAGCAAAAGAGATAAGGAAAGATATTACCGTGTCGGATGAATGTTGAGTTACCTCCCAAGAAGTGCTAAGTTTAAAGTCTTCAGCCAGACTAAGAAAGGATTAGTCACCTCATAGAATCATAAAGTAATAGCCGAAATTTATGTGGGTCATCAAAACCAAATAGAGCTATCACAAATAAAAGGAATCTGCAACCTGTCAAGAAAATAAGCACATCCTTGTCTAGTTTCCTGTTTAAGACAACTACATCTAGCTGTGGTTCAGGTTCAGGTTCTATAACTGGGTCCAAATAATATATTTTCATGGGTTGGAATTCCTCAAAGCTAAGATCTGGTTCAGGTATTAGAGTCTGGAAAAACTCAAGTGAAAACTTAGAAGCACATAATAATAACCTGAATAATTGTGGATCCTTAAAGTCAATCAGTTTTGACTCACACAATCGACCACGATGAAACTGGTGGTCAATCTTAAGCAAATGTATCGACCCTAATCTCTTAAAATAATTAGGTTTAGTCTTAAAACTAAATAATTGACACATCTGAAATTTATACGTTCCCACAATTAGTTGAAAAATATTTGGTGGGAAAACAAAGTCGATCTTGGTATCATAGCCTGGTCTAACCTCATCAACCAGAGGATGGGTTTCTAACAACTGAACTTCCTTATGGACATCACTAGGTTCAGGAAAACGTGTATGAAGATAATCTTGCAAAATGGTTGAGGCACATATGTCAAGTCCGAAGTGAGGGACCTTTCTAAGATTTAAGGCACATGGAGAATGATAATCACCCCCAAACTTAGAGTTTTGGGTATCTCTAGATAGACTAGCTACAATTTCCTTAATTTCTAGATCGTTGGAATCCTGAAAATAGTCAATTGCTTCTTCTAGGTTATACTCAAGTGACGCATCCTCACTCATATTTAATAGCTTTACTAGTTCATTTTCTTCGTCTAAGACCATTATTTCTAAATCGCTAGACTCTAAAACGGTATTCTCAGAATAAACTCGTTCCTCTAAACCATTATCGACTTCGTAATCAAAAGGAAATACTACATCATCCAAAGAAGTGGTATCTCTAATCAAATCCTCGTCCTTTTGAATAGGTGAATAATCATTAAAATTATCGGGATCTGAACCAGAAATAACACTATCATCATAAAGTTCATTTGGAGTAACAAATTTCTGATCACTATGCCTACATATTTCAAATTCTTCATCAACACTATCCTCGTCATAATCATCATTATAATAGCATGAAAATGGTTGAACCTCATATAAAGTAGTGTTACCAATCCTATCCTCGTCATCTTGATTATGCAAATAACTATCCTCATTTTCAAGGGTACTATTGGAAACACTGTATTGGAAATTAAGATTATTTCGAGCAATTCTTTCGTTCATCTCAGCTATCACCTTGAAGGATTCCTCTATAGAAAGTTCTCTTTCGTCATAAACTAAGTTGTTCATCTCAGCTAACTTACGTGTCGACTCCTCTAATTTCCTGAGGGACTCTTCTAAAGGAGAAATATAAGAATTTTGCTCGTATGACCGGTACGTGTGTGGATAGTAATTGGGATCATCAAGGTATGAGCTATAACCTTGAAAATGATGATGTTCCCAACCACTATTCACATTATGGTCAAAGTAGTAACGTCAATTTTGAAACTCAGTAGGATATTCGTGGTATTGGCTCTTGTAATACCAGTTCGACATTCTATTGCAGGGGTGTGAGTTGTCACACAAAATAAAACCCACTGACAGGGGATTCGTGGGTGGATAGAGTCTTACTCCCGTTCCATACGGGCGATGAACCGTTGAAGTCGACTCAGGCCACCGACTCCGATGTCAGTGTACGAACCCGAGGGGCCGAGATAGTATCGTAACTGTCGTCCTTCCCTGCAAACAGTTTATATTTAATCTTAACCCTTCCATAGGGTTTTAAAAAATAATGTCCAGTCCAAAAATAAATTCCAAAAAGTGTCCAAAAATAAAAAGAAAAATTACAAAAAATAAAACCTTATTTACAGTTTCTAAAAATAAACCAAAATAACTATATACAAAATCTTCTTCTCCACTCCTTTCGGATTCCTCTTTTCTTTCCTTCTTTGGCGATGCTTTCCTTTTCTAGCACTTTTTCTTTCCTTGTAGCTTCGCTCGAAATCTGAAAATATTCAAAAAATACCAAAGGCGTAAAAGAGAACAAAAATTCTAAAAGAGATAAAATAAATCTAAAACCTAAAATCTAATACAAATCCGCGTCGGCGGCGCCAAAAATTGATGTAGTTTTTAAGTGGTAGTAAAGTTCGTTCGACTCGGATTATGTAGACTCGATTTTAGACTCAAATTAAAATAGAAAACTTAAAAGAAATTGTATTCAAGTTTATAAAAAGCACCGAGACTTTGGATTCCACCAATCTCCAATTTTTATGTGATTTAATCTAGTCAATATTTATGCAACTCTTTACGTTTAAAGTGATTCTAATATTTTCGCCTAGACAAGTAGATTCTCAAAACAATAGTTGTAAATCGAAAGCATGGACCATCAAAAGATTTAACCTAAGCATGATCCATCAATTGAGAACACAACCACTTAATCAGAATCATATATTCGATTTCAGTTCAGTGCAAATAATCATAAAAGAATTACGAATATTAAATTAAATAGAATTTACCACATAATAATTGGAAAAATGGCTTCCTCCGTCTCCTCAGCAATGGGGTTTAGCTAATCATAATAATCATGTTCTCAAAATATATATTTGATGCTCAAAGTATGATTAAAAGAGTCAACAGTTATAAAACAGTGGTTCTGAGACTCACAAAACACGTCCAGAAAGAAACAATACCAGAAATCTGCAGCTAAACTGCGACACTTCTCCACTGCTGCTAGAACTGTTGAAGAACGACGGTCTTTGGCCGTCCGTTCTTCGTGTTCTTGAGCTCCTCCTTCTTCTTCAGCAGCAGCAGGTGAACAATCCTGGAAGTCCCGATTTCTCGCTCCTCTCGGCTCTGGCTCGACCCCAAACTCTTGATCTCTTCTGGGACTCGTAGCAACTCCTTATATACACAAAAACCTAATCGAATCCGAGTATATCTCGGATTATTCTTTTCTTCCAAGTTACGGATAATGGATTTTTCCTGTATTCTCGCGGTTTCTTTTGTGTCCTTATTTGTTTAGAACTCTTCTATGATGTCCAAGGAATCATCCTAGCCATTGGTACACTTTTAATACCTCACGTTATCTCTTCCTCCAATCCACAGAACCCGTGAAGCCCTATTTTTCTTGATTTTATTAAAACTCGATTTCCAGCCAATTTGGGTACAAACCAATGATCATACTAGGCCTGTTTGGGTCCAAGGAAGATACCTACCAAGTTTCAGCGATTGATTCGCCCTAGAACTCGATCAAATATTCTCCCAAAATTCAACAGATGTGATGAACACTCCCGCCAATTTCAAAATTCAAAAGGTGAAGGTGACCTCCCCCTTATCCAGTTCCGGTGTCCCTTTAGCACATACCCGAAATGGGTTACCCCTTATCCATAGTGAGAGTCCGAATAACACTTGCCCCTTGGGTGCGTTTAGTAATTTTTCTGGGATGTTTTCAACACTTTTCTCGGGGTTCCTCCGGGGTATTTCTGGGGTGTCTCTGGCATACTTTTGGGGTGCTTCTAGTACGTTATCTACGGAGGTTCAAATGCCACATTTTGAGCCAGTTTCGCCGCAAAAGCTTATTTGTCCAAAGACACCTACAAAGACATAAAATAACCAAATAAGTACAAAATCGAGCACTAACAATATATACAATTGGGACAAATTAGACACATAAATGCGTCTATCAAATACCCCCAAACTTATTATTTGCTAGTCCCGAGCAAATCAAAACTACAAAATAAAATCCTAACTCACTGTCGCAGGCATCATCGATTGCATTTAGCGTATGCAATAAGACTTTAAACCCCTAGGTGTCCCTAGTGGACAGTTATAGTCTAGGGAGGGCTTACTAGAGATATACCCACAAAACCTTAATACTCCAGATCCTAGCTATCTACAACGAACCTTGGAAGGCACTAAAGAATCTCATTGGTTGGCATACTTATTGACTACAAGAGGAAGTACCCTGATGCGAAATTCCAATTGATTTACACGAGTTTGCACTCAAGCATACTAAAATTCATATATAAGTGACACAACTCTACTCAGATAGTTGCACTATAGACATCATATTCGGAGTCAAACTAATCACATGGAAAGATTAAGAGATGGATATAGAAAAACATAGATGGTGTTGATGTTGACCAAATGATTGATGTTTCACATATCTGTCTGAAGGCCACTGCTAAAATGAACCTATCCTGATGGACTGAGATACCGGTCTGGCTAATATCAACACTGTTGGCATATACAAGGGAACCAGTGGCCGATAACCTAAATCTAGATCAACAAACTGGCATATACAAGGGAACCAGTGGTTGACTTTTCTCGATTTTTTTTTTAACGTCATGAATAGATCTTTTGGATCCAAGCGCATGCTTCTTGTCAGCATATTACACGATGGTTCCCACGGGTCCTGCATTCCACGCTTGTTTAGGCGACTGAGACAGGGAGAACACACACATATTGCTATCCAAGTGTTAATATTTATTCCGATTGGTCTAATTGGTCCGGTCCCAACTTCTTTTTTTTTTTTTATATAGTAACTCAATTACTCTAATTCACCCTAGAAGTGGTAACAACTTGAATCGTGTGCCCCACCTAATCACTTAGAGAAACATAGTTTAAAATGAAAAAAATAAAAATAGAAGTGAAAATGACTCAACGAAATATGGTGAAACTATCATGTTATTTCTAACACCTGAGCTCTGTGCTTTTATGAATAGACTCTTTAGATGTTTCCATCTATTCAGATTGGTTCCTCAACTCCTACAACCAAAATGCTTCCATCCACTTAGATTGGTTAGTGCCATCCTAAATACGCATAAATTTCTAGGCTCTGGAGTTTATTTATTCATACTGCAACTAAAAAGTTTCTCCCATACTCCCAAACTTAAATCTAACATTGTCCTCAATGTTCTAAAGATGAAATTAAAAGCATGAACAAGGAGAAACTGTTACCATTTGAAGCAAAAGAGATAAGGAAAGATATTACCGTGTCGCATGAATGTTGAGTTACCTCCCAAGAAGTGCTAAGTTTAAAGTCTTCAGCCAGACTAAGAAAGGATTAGTCACCTCATAGAATCATAAAGTAATAGCCGAAATTTATGTGGGTCATCAAAACCAAATAGAGCTATCACAAATAAAAGGAATCTGCAACCTGTCAAGAAAATAAGCACATCCTTGTCTAGTTTCCTGTTTAAGACAACTACATCTAGCTGTGGTTCAGGTTCAGGTTCTATAACTGGGTCCAAATAATATATTTTCATGGGTTGGAATTCCTCAAAGCTAAGATCTGGTTCAGGTATTAGAGTCTGGAAAAACTCAAGTAAAAACTTAGAAGAACATAATAATAACCTGAATAATTGTGGATCCTTAAAGTCAATCAGTTTTGACTCACACAATCGACCACGATGAAACTGGTGGTCAATCTTAAGCAAATGTATCGACCCTAATCTCTTAAAATAATTAGGTTTAGTCTTAAAACTAAATAATTGACACATCTGAAATTTATACGTTCCCACAATTGGTTGAAAAATATTTGGTGGGAAAACAAAGTCGATCTTGGTATCATAGCCTGGTCTAACCTCATCAACCAGAGGATGGGTTTCTAACAACTGAACTTCCTTATGGACATCACTAGGTTCAGGAAAACGTGTATGAAGATAATCTTGCAAAATGGTTGTGGACATCAAAAGGTGAAGGTGACCTCCCCCTTATCCAGTTCAGGTGTCCCTTTAGCACATACCCGAAATGGGTTACCCCTTATCCATAGTGAGAGTCCGAATAACACTTGCCCCTTGGGTGCGTTTAGTAATTTTTCTGGGATGTTTTCAACACTTTTCTCGGGGTTCCTCCGGGGTATTTCTGGGGTGTCTCTGGGATACTTTTGGGGTGCTTCTAGTACGTTATCTACGGAGGTTCAAATGCCACATTTTGAGCCAGTTTCGCCGCAAAAGCTTATTTCTCCAAAAACACCTACAAAGACATAAAATAACCAAATAAGTACAAAATCGAGCACTAACAATATATACAATTGGGACAAATTAGACACATAAATGCGTCTATCAAAGAGCATACACGTGGTACCACAACATCTCGCCAAACAGCATCCCCAACTGGGGTGGCATGGTTACCGCGTTTTACAAGAAGTACTTCTTCGTGTCTGAGAAAGTTACCTTCTCGGACCTAGGAAGAATGTACCAGAAAGCCAATGAACATCCAAATGATTTTGTCAAGAGATTCAGGGTTCAAGCACTAGACTGTTATGACCCAAACGTAACCGAGCAGCAGCTAGTGAATTCCCGCATCAACGGTATGGCTCATATTTATCGCGCCTTGCTAGAGAACCTACGTTTCCATACATTCTATGAACTCCATGCAGCTGCCAAGCGATCATCCACGACATCACCATCATTGTTATAAAGAGCTAGACAAACCAGAGCCGAAGACGTACGCGAAACTTGCGGGAGTAGACGTCTCGTCAACAAGCAGTACAACGCCGGTCCATCCTATGTGAGCGTAGTAGACGAGGGAGGAAAAAGGAAGGCCCCAGATGGGAACCTGCAGCCTAAACGCGTAGCACCAACACGACGAGCGGCTCTGCCGCGGAGGGTCGCCTCTAAAACTCCCTGCCTCATCACGAAGATGAAGGAAATATTTTGGATTTTCCATTTCCCATCGAGGAGGTGATCGAACTCTTAGAGGCATGGATTCAAGATGATGTTATCAGACTACCATCTCCCAGACGCCCACCGACCGAGGCCGAGATGGCAAACCCCAAATACTGCCACTATCACAGATTTGTTCATCACCCAACCAGTGATTGCAATAGACTAAATCATATCTTCAAGGAAAAGGTAGAATCAAGAGAACTTCAGTTGGGGAACGAGGGAGTGCATAGAGATCCACTTCCAGTGAGGAATTGCGGGGTCTCTGGGGACTCCGTGCACGATATTGTACAATCAATGATGCAGCATATATGCGAAATTCTCTACTATTCCAAGGCAAATGTTGAGATATCTTCGCGGCTCTCAGTCGTGTCGGGAAAACGACTTTTTCCTATTACGGAAGCTGCGCCGAGAGTCCAAGCTCTCTCGGGAAGCGGTACTGAAAAACACAACTGGGTACTGATGACCACGTCCTATTTAAGAGGCATTGAATTCGGAAACACACTAATCGACGCGGCCTCTGACTTCAACATCGTTACCTTCAAGGCTCTGAAAGATGAGGGAATTTCGAAGCAAGGGGCTACCCATTTTCCGTCCGTAATCAAGAACCCGGAAGGGGAAGCCTTGAACGCGTACGGCTATGTTAACCTCGAGATCAAGATGGGAGACGTTATAACGCATAGCGAGTTCCACGTTGTCAAAGAACTAAATTACGACATGATCTTGGGGCGCTCGTGGGTACTCGAACAACAAAACGAAACTGGGAACATCCTCTCTGCCAATGTCGACACCCTAAAGAATATACAACAAGCCTTCCGACCTGCTGCCGTATCAACGACTTACCAACGGAACTCTATCACCCGGAGAAAGCCCGTTGACGCTAACTCATAGGTTCCAAACGCAAGTAAGTCTGATCAAACGATCTTCTCTACAACCAGTCATTTCTTCCGTTATCTCGTCATGGGTACTCAGTATGATTACCAGCACGGACGCTGTCAAGAGATGTGAGTGGGGCGCTATGACATTCAAGCGCTTCGCCAAGAATTTAGAAGCTGCAATCGAAACTGACGAAACCAAGATTCAAGCGGTTACACAACACCGGAAATTGTTTAAAATCGGAGATATGGTGGTCAAAGCGACCTCATTTCAAGTCAGAAAGATGACGGTGAAGATAGTTGTTCGAACCGATTTACCCAAATAAAAAGAAGACGAGTCATATCTGGTGGAAGACGTCCTTCTGGGTGGTTATTGCAAGCTTATCAACACAGACAAGCTGGAGGGCGTGATAGTTCACTCGCGATGGCTCAAGCTTTCAATACCTAAAATGATGTACTACTTTCTCTTCCAGCACTCTTCCTTTAGTATTTTCTTCAGCAATTTCTCTTTCCACTCAATATTTGTACCCCCCCCCCCTCGAGATGAATACACCGCTTGCATTCTTCATTAGGTTTTCATTTTTTTTTATTTATTAAAGCATACCTTTCCTTCCAAATGAGTCTTTCGAATCTCAAAAAAATAAAAAAAATAAAAATAAAAATCTCGAATCATTGAGAAACCATTAACCATCAGGTCACAACCAGAAAAGCCGAAACCGTGCCAGAAATACCTTATTCAATTATTCAAAGCTCTGAGGGAAATAATATAAGGACAAGGAAAGTCGAACAACCTATTCTAATGGAAGATTTGGGTCTTTTAAATGAGAAGTTTTATTCAAAGATGAGAAACCGCAAGCGGGATACTAATTGGTGAAACTCTAAACTTCGCCACGAATACAAAGAAGGTAAAGATGAGTTTGCAAAGCATCAGGATGACTACGCAACAAATAGAAACGATAAAAATGAGAATCTAGTCATCGCAAGCTGATGCGCGAGTTGCCAATGCATCGGTCAGAGCTCTTTCAAGCACTTTCCCCAACAATCTCTTGGGAAGCAAAGGTTCCATCCGAAAATCGCATCAGCAGTAGCAACCTCAACATCCCACCAGGAAACCGTCTCATCAGCAACAACATTCGTCTCCTTCCCGACATCCGATTCAATAACCGACCCAGCATATGCCACCATGACTCCCCCAATGTCACCGACAACGGTTTCGACATCTACTCTGAAAGTTGTTTCAGTTTCATCAAACGCAGCGTCATCTTCTTCGAAGGTATTCTCAGCAACCTTTCGAGGAGGATTTCCCGATTCATCCGCCCGTCTTGGACAGGGAAGTTACGTTAGCTTTCCCCTAAAAGTTTCACAAACTCAGTATTTCGTCATTTAAACCGAGAAACGAACCGTTCCGCCCTAGCACTGGGCCGTGAAAATTTTTTGTTGCACTGAAGCCTCTCAATGCACTGGGATGCTTCGTCACCTTCCCATTCCTCCTCCATTTTCACTGAATCCAAGAAGGTCTGAACACGCACCCGCACTTCGCCTAGATAGACAAAATGTATGTCCTTAATAATTCCGTCATCTTCACAGAACAAATATTCAATTCTATCTAATGCCTCCTCATGAGAAGAAAACTGGTTTTCGCCGATTCTAAAATTTCTCTCCGAAGAGTTAGAGGTACGGCTGCCACTGGAAGATGTCATTATGCGCTACAAAACCAGAGAGGGGGGTTAAGTTTTTGCCATGTATACACCAGAAACCTACATAAGAAAGAAGAATAAACGGAAACTAGGAGAAAACACGAGACGATACCTGTAAAGAGGATGGGCCAGATTTCAGGACGACATGTGTGAATGAAAGATTCAAGATCATCTCTTATATCCAGCAGAACGATGAAGTCCCGAAAAATAAAGCTTTCTACTAGTCGTGAATTAAGGCGTGACATCAGATCTTAATTAAACCCTATTCTACCAGCAAGTATAAGGAAAAGTCTCATACCTGGCCGTGCGAGATAATTAGGTTTTGATGAGAAAACTTGGAAGTACGTGTTTGAGACACACTTGCCCGCGTTATTGCTTCTCCACCTCCAGGACCGAGATTTGGAAGTAAAACTGGCAACGTAACATGAGGAGACGGAGTAATGCCCCCTTTTATGGGCATAACACTTTCGGAATTTGAAAAAGGAAAAGATTCCCAATCTGAGCCACGCATGGAAGGAAGAAACCAGGATGCGCTAGCAAGCGCTTCACAGCGCCAAACAGTCCGCGCCATGCAAAGCCAACAGCCAGAACCAAGCCAACGTCCACGCCCAACCAACGTCCATGCACAACCAGCGTCCGAGCCCAAGCCAAGGCCCACGCCAAGCTTACGCTAACGGCTCCATTGCAAGCCTACCAACACTAACGGCTTCATTCCGCCGATCCGATGCTAAGAGCTCCATTCCAAGCCGATATAATGCCTGCGGCTCCATTCCAAGCCGCACAATGCCTACGGCTTCTAGTCCAATCCGAGCAACGCCAACAACTCGCTAAGCCAACACCTCTGCATTCCCTAGCCCATCCAAGATGACGCGTGACCAAGCCAAGCCAACAGTCTACATCACATCACTTCATGGTCTAGCCATCAACACCAACACGAGAATCACAAACTCTCCTTACCTCTCAAAAAAGGTTAGCCGGGTCTTCTTGACCATCTTTTCACGACTTGTCATTTCGATTTTGTCCTCGCCTGTCACCATCTTATGCTTACCTCGCAACAATTCTCCTGTTCCGAGCTAAGCAGGGGACTTAATGTTGATGCTGGTTTTTAGCTTAGGGTTAAAATCGTAAAACTGTACATCTGATATGATGTCACTGCGACCACTAGCGCATTTATTGAATCAATCATCATACCTACGTAAGAATTACCGGGGTACTTTTTTTTTATATATACGGTTGTCATGTTCCACGGCAGAACCCTTAGTATTGACTGACATCACCGTCGTATATAGCAAACCCTAATTCTCACACCACCGTGCCAATGACAAACCATGCGAGCCACGTCTCTGTGCCAAGGCATGCCAGCCGCACCACCGTTCCAATGGAAAACCATGTCAGCCACGTCTCCACTCCAAGGCATGCCATCCATGCCAGCCGCACCACCGTGCCAATGACAAACCATGCCAGCCACGTCTCAGCGCCAAGGCATTCCAGCCATGCCAGCCGCACCACTGTGCCAATGGCAAACCATGCCAGCATGTCAACCACACCACCGTTCCAATGGCAAACCATGCCATCCACGTCTTCGCGCTAAGGCATGCCAGCCGCACCACCATGCCAATAGAAAACCATGCCAGCCACGTCTTCGCGCCAATACATGCCAGCCATGCCAGCCGCACCACCGTGCCAATGGAAACCAATGTTATCCACGTCTCCGCGCCAAGGAATGCCATCCATGCTAGCCGCATCACCGTGCCAATGGAAAACCATGCCATCCACGTCTCCGCGCCAAAGCATTCCAGACGCACCACCGTGCCAATGTCAAACCATGCCATCTACGTCTCCGCGCTAAGGCATGCCAACCATGCCAGCCGCACCACCGTTCCAATGGAAAACCATGACAGCCACATCTCCGCGCCAAGGCATTCCATCCATGCCAGCCGCACCACTGTGCCAATGGCAAACCATGCCAGCCACGTCTCCGCGCCAAGCCATGCCAACTATGCCAGCTGCACCACTGTTTCAATGGAAAACCATGCCATCAACCTCTCCGCGCCAAGGCATGCCATCCATGCCAGCCGCACCACCGTGCCAATGGAAAACCATGCCAGCCACGCCAAGTCATGCCAACCATTCCACCCGCACCTCCGTTCCAATGGCAAACCATGCCAGTCGCGCCTCCATTCCAAAGCCATGCAAGACATTGTCTACCAAAATGAAGGGTTACAATAATCAACGACTACCCTTCCATATGAGATGCGTATCTCATCCGTCCAAGTTCTCCACCCAACGCATGGAAACTTCCGGCCCAAGTCCAAACATCATGGTTTGCACCAAACCCTAATTTCGGTCGCGCTTAACACATGCCAAAGCCATGCACGACGATGGCTGCCAAACTGAAGGGTTGCAATAATCAACGGCTACCCTTCCATATGAGATGCATATTTCAGCCGTCCAAGTTAGCCACCCAACGCATGGCAACTTCCAGTCCAAGGCCAAACGTCACGGTTTATGCAAACCCTAATTTGGCCGCGCCTAACACATGCCAAAGCCATGCACGACGCTGGCTGCCAAAAGGAAGGGTTGCAATAATCAACGACGACCCTTCCATCTAAGATGCATATCTCAGTCGTCCAAGTTAGCCACCCAACGCATGTCAACTTCCAGCACAAGGCCAAACGTCACGGTTTATGCAAACCCTAATTTGGCCGCGCCTAACATATGCCAAAGCCATGCACGACGCTGGTTGCCAAAACGAATGGTTGCAATAATCAACATCTACCCTTCCATCTGAGATGCGTATTTCAGCCTTCCAAGTTATCCACCCAACGCATGGAAACTTCCGGCCCAAGCCCAAACATCACGGTTTGCACCAAACCCTAATTTTGGCCGCGCCTAAACTATGCCAAAGCCATGACGGCCCTACCACATGTCGCTGGCTACCAAACGAAGGGTTGCTATAATCAACGGCTACCCTTCCTCTCAAGATGCAAAATCTCGACCGTCGAGGGTCACCACCGAGCTGGCAAGTCTCCCAAGCTCAACTTTCCAAACAGCAGCAACATGCTACATGTTTTCCACGAAAACACTCGAGACATCAACACATGTCACAAACTGGGGGATGCTCATTAGGGTATTGGTTTGGCGGTTTACAGCATGCGGCGTATACCATGTCTGTTACAAGACAGTGTCATAAGAATGAGGCGTTTAGTAAATACATGGAGTAATGGTGAAACGCTTTCCTTCATTATGGAACATCAATTCCAGGCGTTACCGGTTACCACCTCCTCCATTTAATTATCTGTTTATATTTCTTACGAGACTAGAGTACGTTTCAGTTCGACTTGTACAAATAGGTCTTACCTATTTCCACCGAACGACAAGTTTTGGTCAGGGAGCATACAACACTCAGAAATCACTTATTAGCTTTCTCATATATTAGATTCACTTTCTGATACAAGTCAAACAACTACTCTTCCAGAATCAACTATTCTGGTCTCAACACTCTCTTCGCTTCCCTCCCCAAAACAAACCCTTCTCCTTCACTTTGTGACCGAAGCAAGTCTAGAACGGCCATTTCTTGGTTTGTGCCGGATTTGTACAGATTGATCTCTCGAATCTAAAGTACTCCCTTGCAGTACATTGTTTAGGGTTTAAGCTCGTTTCTCACCGATAACACACGAAATTACCGAGACCAGCAGAAAATGTTTTCACCCTCAAAAAAGTAATTATAATGATCCATGTACCTTGCTTATCGTTCATTTCTACCTAACTTGATATGTGTTTAAGGTTCTTAAATGTTTAGGTTTTAAAATAGCAGTTCGATATGTTTGGACTTCATGGTACACATACCAAGTATGCATACCATCATTTAAAATCAAAATCCAGGGATTTTAGTACTCAAACCCGTTTGCATACTGCTCCAGGTCACAAAAATTCGTTTGCAAACCGGTATGCCTACTGGCTTGTAGACGTCGATATTCGATAATAAAAATACTTGTCGTAACTTCTTCATCCGAACTCGGAATGACCTCATTTGTTTTTGCATTATCCCCCTCTTTGTATCTCCTTCAAAATGGAGATGATAATTCTTGATTTTGGATGAGTTAAGATTGGTATGTTTCCCGTATATTGTCTTTGAGTGTTTTGCTCTGTTTTGTCGCACTTGTTCCACTTCCCTTGGACTTGGGCACTTGGATACTTGGAGTACTTCTCTTCTAAGCTCATTTGCAGCTTTTACAAGAATGATGTTGGTGAATAACAAAGAAGGAAGTTCAAGAATGAGAAGTAGTACGCATTGCTATGGGATTCTTGAATGTTCACAATCATCTTATGTAAACTATGGTGCATGGTCATTAATGACTTTGTATGTTCTTCTTTGTTAAGAAAATCTTTTTATACTCCTTTGGTAGCTATTCTTGGTGTAAATCCGTGCGAAAAAGATTGATTCCACCTTCTAAGGACAAATTATCTTGTATGTGCATTACGAGTTTGTCTTGATGTCTAGGAAACTTCTTCTGAGGATTTATTCTTGTGTTTTAAGAAGGATAACTAGGGTTTGTAATAACAAATATTGTGATTACACATAGCTATTGCCAACGATTTTCATCTTGCAATGTTTTAGATTTATTTATTTAAATTCTAAGTTATTTGGAAGATGATTTTTGCAGTATTAATCTTTACGGTTTTATGTATTGCAAAACTCGTTATGGGATATGTGTGTTTGCGTCTGTGAATATGATTGTCCCATATATGCTCAAAAGTTAAGTCTATCATATGTCTTTATGCAAATATTGATGAAAGATATAATGAACTTTTAACACCAAAGATTAAGTCTATTGTATGTCATTATGCAAATATCGATGAAAAATAGAATGAATCTTTGTATATTCCGCAGTATTGGTCTTTCCCTGATCCACTTTTCTATGAAAGTACTGTGTGGCTCCGTAAGTTTTCTTATGTTCAGCACTTCTAATTAGATTAATCATTTCCTTTGTGGTTAATTTAATTGAGATTTTTGGATACAAATTCATGTCTCATGTGATTTGTTAATGTCTAAAGAAATTATTCTTTTCTTGTAAAATTAAGGTCGCTCTTGTTATTATTTCGTGAATGACATTTTATGGGGGATAGTTCTGAATTGAACTTGTGCTTAATTGCCAAATCTTTGTGGGGAGTGCGGATGTGGAATATTGCATGAGTTTTCTTGTATCTATTTAAAATCCTTGATGAATACACTAAGTTTCGACTATGTGAATCATCGAAACAAAATTGATATGTTCTCTTTTAGTCATGAAGTATCTCTATGGAAATTTCATTATGATCCCCCTAGTTTTCATACATTTGCCAATTTATATTGACAAAAAGGGGGAGAATAATTTTATAGTTCACACTACATATACATATAGTTTACGGAACATTATGTAAGGGGGATTGGTTTTCATTGTAAGATGAAGTATTGACTAGGGGGTGATACATATCACCATAGTATTGTTGCCAAACTTGTTTGACCTAGCCGAAATCTACTTCAAAAAATTTCATTTTTAGGAAAGTCTTGGTCAATTCAAGCAACATTAACGAATACTTGAGGAGATGAAGGTTCTGAATTGGAGGAGGATCATCACTCGAGTCACTCATTTCTCAAAAAATGTTTTTTTCCATATCCTCTTCTTCTTATAAAAAACCAATTTACTAATTTAACCTCACTAATCACTAACTAAGTTAACTTAATCATCCAACTACCCACGACACTAACTAATAATTACACTAACTAATCATTATATAAAGTTAATTAGTAAAAATAATTTGGGTATTAATATAAATATTTGGGTAAAGGGTGCCTTACATTGACTTCAAAATGTCTTATGCAAAATAAAATCATGGTCCCAAAAGAAGAACGATTTTTTGGGCAGAATGATTTTTTGGGGGACCTTTATTTTTTTTGTGGGAAATATATTTGAAGTAAAACTAAGTCATCCCTATCCATATGTTTATCTTAATACCAAAATTATTTTTTTCAATTAAGTTAGTGTAATGATTAGTTGAATCATTAGTTATCGGGACAGAACACAAACAAAAGAAATCATGAAAATTTGCAAGTGGAAAGAATGTAAGATTGGTTCTAAGTAATAATCAAAGTCGACATCCTTGATCTAATTTACACCAGACTTGCAAAACCAAGAAAAAAGAATGTGTCAAGCAGCCAAGCTCATGTGCCACATGAACACTGTTGGATCGCCAGGCCAGGGCACTCGCCCCGTCAGATTGTCCATCCAACAGTGTAATAAACCATGAACAATAGTGTAAATTTTCTCCCCTGCAATGATAATTTGGGTAATGCACATTACCCATGAAAAAGAGTTAATAGCACTGCTGCCAAGACACCAAGAAGCATAAGCGAAATAAAAAAATTCAAGTTGCGAAGTTCTTCGGGCGTCATCGGCGTCATCTCCCTTCGCCTCCGGACTCCGCAAGGACAACTGTTTGAATAAGCTTTGCTTCCACACTCATAGCAAAAATATGTGCTGCATCTGCATTAGGATAATACTGATAAAGTAATCAAAGAAATAAAACTTACATGAGGAAGGATAGATGGGAGAAGGCCGGACCTGCAACGAATTACGGAACAACCTGCCCTACGCTGCACGTAACACTTGCAGGTTGGACATCTAGTCCACCCTTTACGCGTAACAGATTCCATGAACAAAAGGTCGTTTTTGTCTCTTATCATCACTTCGTACTGACTTCTGGTACAATAATGAGATTCCCACCATGGAACCATGCAATGGAAACAAAACCACATCTTGCAACCTGGACACCTTGTTTGTCTAGTTACACCACCACACTCATTCAAAACCAACTCATAGCAGTTCGGGCAGTAAGCTTGCCTTTCAACAAACTTTGTTAGAATCTCTGTCTCGCAGAGCAAGTCACACCATCTGACGAACAATTTCGGAGGCAAGATAGAGCGACATGCAAGCACGTCTAGATTGAAGGAACAGCCGAAATGCGGGCACTTGATTTTTGATGCACCGCCGCCGTAAGTTTTCACCTCTATATATTTTGTTAGGCAATCAGTACAAAAGTGATGTATGTATGAGCAATCACCGGTTTCAAATTTTTTACTTTGAGGAAGAGTTTCGATACAAATAACGCAAGTGAATGATGATGCGCCCGTTTGCCTTCGATAACCCATTCCATGTCCGAGATAGGAATATTTTGTGGGATAGGAATATTTTGTGGCACGGTTTTCCATGGCTATAATAAACAAACAGATAAAAATTAGTATCAGTGATTTTGTTAGAACTGGGTTGTGCCAGCACCAGCACAAGCACAAGCACAACACAACACAACACGCTACAATTTGAACACAGTCTATCCCAACACGTGATTTAACCCAACACGGCACATCTCTTTAAGAAAACACGTTATAACATGTATAAAACACTACAAAACACGACGCGATGCATCACATTTTTTGTACATTTCATAAGTGCCTTTATTCTATTAACATTTTATTATCGTTGTGTTCACTTATTTTCATAACAACGGATATAATATTTAAATATGAGAAAGGATCCGTTGACATGGTTATAATGACATAATCCGTTGACATGGTTATCATTTTTCCTGCCAAACTCAACCGGCAATGAATTTAAATCTAATATTTTGGAGACATGTTCCTCGTAGAAGACTCTACGTTCCTACTAAAAATGGGAGAATTCCGAAATACGAAACTTCTCCATCCATAAATTTTAATTTCAACCGTTAATCTTCAACGGTTGATATTCAAAATGACAGATGGTAGTCTTATACATCTCTGAATGCTCTCATTTTTTGTGGGAGTGTAGAAACTTATAAGAAGAACATGTCATCAAAAAATTAGCCTCAAATTCATTGCCCGTTGGATTTGGTATAAAAAATGACGTTAAAATGTCAAGATTATGTCATTATAACCATGTCAACGGATCCTACCCCAATAAATATTTTCCAAATATTTATATTGGAAAACATAAAATAAATGTGTCTGCCACAACGCACCACGTTTATTTTTCTGGTCCAACATACTTTCTAACACGGCACAACACTTCTTAGTCTCCGGCACAACACCGCACATCACGTTTTACACGTCTTATTAATAATTCATCATTATAATAAATGGATAAAATACCATCACCTAGTAACTTTACTTTACTATGCTGGTATCATGGACAATCATATAGTTACTTTCGTTTCCTACCTGCAGATTTAACTCCAACTAGAATCTTGCACATGTTACTTCATTGAACAAGGAGGAAAAAAAGAAAAAGAACAAGAGGAAAAAGATTTAGGTACGAATTTCATCTTCCGCCACGTGTCCACAAAGACACACGTGGAGGACATGCGACTGAGAGCATCAAGATATGATATCACACGTGGACAACCAAGAGACGCGCCTTGTCAAGATAGCGTCGCCACCCACCAGATCCAACGGTAGAGGATCGAGGAGACAGAAACACTAGAACACTGCGAAGCACTGGAGGATAACCCAAGAGTCACTTTATCCTATCCCCAGAAAGATCTAAGATCTACGGCTGGGGATAGTCAGACTGACGCAGACAAGACAGGGGCAGAGGACAGCTGTCTACCGCGGACAGACATCTCAACCACCCGCATTAAATACCCTCAAAAAGCAGACGTGTCAGTCAGCCTATATTGAAAGCGCAGATAATACTGCGTATCCAGACAGAATACGCAGATGCAGCCGAGAACACGAAGACTTCTGCGTGAGTGGCACAAAACACAAGAGGATAAGTTATAACGGGCTTCAGAAATGGACCCCACGTAACCTCCCTATAAATACCCCTCTCTCCAAGTGAAAGAGAGGCCGAAAAACATTGAGAGGAGAATAGGAGAGAGACAAAGTGATAAAGAAATTGTAAGTGAAGTTCCTCCTGCTACGCAGGCTTATATTAGTCTCAAAGTCATTCAACTATTTCTGTAACCCTCATACATATAATGAAAAACCCAATTCCGTAGACAGAGATCTGAGTGATGAATCATATAAGTTAATCGTTTCACCTATATTCATGCATTTATACTTTATATGTTCAATTCGATACTTATGGTATATCATGTTCGTACACTTTATATTTCGTCCACTATTTATCTTATTGTATGAGCCAAGAACAAAGATTGTAGTTGATGAGACGAGGAATAGTATTAGAACTCTGAGTCAAGGATTCTACATAACCTATCCATTCCCCCCAGGCGCAGCTTATTTACTGTATTGTCATGAGTCTGCGCGCATTATTTGTGAATACTCAGATGATACCAGATTTTTGTGTTCACAATCTGGCGCTAACAATGGTATCATCTGGTAGTCCTTCTCCTGTGGACACGTGGCGAAAGATGAAATTTGTGAATACGAATGAACGTACATTCCAAACAACTCATATCCTAGAACGCTGCCCCGACCCCCACCGTCTGGGAATCCTCTGGCCCAGGATTAGCCAGCGGGGTAACAGGTCTCAAGAAGTTCACGAAGATACACATATCTTCGGGTTCGCACTCAAACACTTCACTTACACATATCTTTCACCCGTGGACGTAGAAACTCTGCTGTCGAACCACGTAAACACTGGTGTTAATTGTTGTTCTATTTTACTTGGGGAAAGTAGTCACCTACAATCTCTCGGGACTCCCCTATCAGTGTCTATAAGTGTAGGACCATGGGGAAGGCATCCAGCAGAAATAGATACCCAACCAATCTTATGGCAGCGGTTGACGGAATGAACGTACATTCCAAACAACTCATATCCTAGAACGCTGCCCCAACCCCCACCGTCTGGGAATCCTCTGGCCCAGGATTAGCCAGCGGGGTGACAGGTCTCAAGACTTTCACGAAGATACACATATCTTCTGGTTCACACTCAAACACTTTGCTATCCATGATTACATTCAGTTGTATTCCAAATTAACCATAACAATATTTAAAAAAAAAAATTACAACACATATAAAAGTTAAAACAATGATCAATTTATTAAAAGTTGATTACAGGATTGGCAATGATACACGGAAACAAAAAAAATACAAAAGGAATCTCACAAAGCCTCATAATCAACAAAGATCAACTCTCTACAAAAATCTTCCCCTTCTGCGTTGAAGGTACGCTCCCACCCGAGGAAGGCCCTGAAGAACCAGATGTAGGGGGCGGGGGTTTCTCACGGCGCGGATAGATCTTGATAAGGCCATGCTCGGTCTTAAGATCATACTCGATGCTATCCAGAATTCTGTTAGTCTCTTCCACTAGTTGACACCGAGCCTTGTACGCAATAAAAGTATTCATCATCTCAGTCTTTGACAACAACGAGGAAAGGCGACTCACTTCCTTCGAAGCGGCTTGGGAAGCCTCGTCCCTTGCTGTAGATAAACCTTTATGATAATTAATCTGACTTTCCTGATGCACTAATTGAGATTGAGCCTCCGCAAGCTCTTCATTTGCAGTGCGAAGCTGTCCCTGGAGCTCTGCAAGGAAAAGAAAAATGCAGATGGTTAGGTCCAGGAAATTACAGAATCACACTCGATAATATAAGCATATACCTTCAACTCTCGCCGAAGCTATTTCATATTCGTTAGCAACAGCATCACGGGCTCCATCAAGAAAATCATACTCATCTGACAACTTCTTATAATCCGCTTGAAGGGTTGAAAGGGCGTACTGACTCGCATCTAATTCTACCTGTTTCATTGAATCCAAGTGACGAAGATGGTTGACCTCATTGTTTAAACCCTCCAGACCCTTGTTGAGCCGATACATATTTACTTCAAGATTTCTCTCAGACTCAGCTTGGCGTACCACATCAGCCCTAGATGCAGCTAAAGCTTTACTAAGAGCACCAGCCTCAGCCCTAGCGTCATCTCTCTCCCTAGCAAGACACTGAATGTAATCTTTAACATCAGAAGACTGAGAAGAACGAGCTTGACGCAATTCTTCTTCCAAGAGATTGATTTTAGCTTCCAATGATGAGACCTGTTCTTGGAATTCACGAAGATTATCACACGTCCACAACAACATTCCATCAAACAAACGACGATCATTGTTATATTTGTTCTGCATATCAATCATTTGGACTCGTCGACCCATCACTCCTCTGCCACAGCATTATGTTCATCGGCACGAGCATTCCACTTATCAGCCTCGTTCTTTATCTTCTCTACCAACTCTGCGATACGAGATTTCTGACGCTGCCGCTCTTTCCGAAGCCATACTAACTCAGGAACTCCACCCACTGAAGATAGGGTGGGGGAGGGAGACTCAGACAGAACATTAATTACAGTAAAGGACAACAGCAAGGAAGAGAACATATAATCAAACCTGTAACAGCCAGAAATTCTTCTTGGCCTCCTCCAACTCACTACGAGCCATAGCAAGATCCATGCGAAGCTTCTCCTCCTCCTTGCCTTGTTGCTCCTTAGCCTTGAGGAGACTCTTCAACACACATACCTCCCTATCCCTATCAGCAATGACAGTCTCAACCGCAGTAAGATCATCTTCCCGAAGACGAAGCTTAGCCTCCAACTTAAGGGATTTGGCCTTAAAAAACTGGTACAACATGTGATTGCAATGCTCACTCCTCATAATCTGCGAATCAGAAGATTAGAACACCCTGACTCTAAAAATTGCTAAAAATTGATACCAGGCAAAATGATAAGAGAACTCACCTCTAACATCCGCTGTTGGGGAAATCCATACTGATACCCATCAGCCAACGCCATCATATCAACAACAGTCGAGGGATCGTCGACTACTAGAGCAGCCTCCAAGGCCCGAAGATTCTTATCCCACGCTTCTGCAACCTGGTCCTCGGGAGACAATTGCATCATCTTACGGGTATAGGCATCATATTTCTTCTCACCCTCCACCACAGGAGCTGGATTGGGTACGAACATCAAGTTCTTCTTTTTAAACCAAGCTAAGATGGCATCATCACCCTTAAGTATCAGTCACTGAGGAAAATCATCTCCAGAAGACCCAACCGAGGCCTTACCCATGTCCGTGAATTTAGCACCCGAAGAGTTCGAGGCTACTCCCGCATCCAAATTTGGAAGCTCTCTAGCACCGCTCCCCTCTGGAACATCACTAGCATCCACGACTCCCTTTCCCTTTCCGTCCGCCTTGTTAGAGTTACCAAGCACATCCCAATCATCGTTTGGGGAAAGCAGGTTGAACTCAGAAGCCGGGCCCAGGGCAGCGTTTATGTCAAAACTATCCTCCGCAGAATAAATCCGACCAAAGGAAAACTCCTGAGACATAGCAGGAATTTCACCACCAACACCCTCATCACCAAGGACAGTGTTATCATCACCAGCATCACTGCAACCCGCAGGATTAGCTTCGGTACCAACATCATGACAACCTGCGGGATTAATTTTACCACCAATACCGCTGCCACCAGTGGTAGTATTCCCTTCAACAAATTCTTCATCATCATGACCTGGAGGGGATGTATCAGTACGCTCTTCCATATTAGACATATCTTCATCCTCTCCAAGCTCAGTCACAGGACTGTTAACTTCTTCATAAACCTCCGCCTCCTCGATTGTTGTGGTGGTGGACTGCTTGGGATTTATCCTCCTTTTCTTCGTCGCCTAAAAAGACAAGGCACAAGAATAAAAATCCCTGACTTTGAAAAGAATTAAAACTGCCTCAACTAAAGGACAAGGCATATGGAAATCTTACCTTGACAACCGCAGCATTATTCGCCTGAAGATCAGCGTCGGAACTCTCTTCGTCATCTCCATCAACAACATCGAGGGCATATTGGAAATTCATGCCCTCAAAATTCAAATGCCAAGGACGGAAATTCCCATAACGAGCAGGAGGAGTCGCACGTATATGGCTATCTGCGGTAGGACGCCATCCTTGCGGACCTGGAACCCACCCCCAAGCCCAGGGACCAACAACCTCAATAACAGTTGCGTGCCATTCATAGTCATGATCACGCTTGATCCGCTCACGAGTAGGAAACACCAGTTTGTTAGTAGAATTCTATGTACCCTGGACGTACTTCACCTTAGCAACACTTACTTCACTCAGAAGGCGGATCTCACCACAAGGAGCGACAATATTCCGAAGACTCACACTCCACGGTTTACGATTCCTACTGTTAACATAGTCACCGGAAGACTTGTTAAAATTCTCAGGCGTATACCACTCCCTTTCCTCAGGATTGAGAACATAAAGAGTCATCATTGTCTCTCCTTTGCTCCGAAGATAACACTCCCTCAGTGCACGAAGATAATTCCCATGAAGTTAGGAAATATAGAGACAGTGTGTGTTCTTCGAAAAACCCTCTCGACCAGCCAGCACATCATAATAAAAAGAATCCCCAGACTTGTACAAAGGCAACATAAGACCCGCTTCAAAGGCCCCCACCGTGGTCAGCAGATGAAATTCATCAAACTTATATGTCGATATCATCTCATAAGTAATATCATCATCAGCAGCGTAAAAACGAACATCGAATAGCTGAAGACCATGCTTTTCCTTGAAAACCTCCAGATCAATATGTTTGAAGGTCACTTTCTTCTCCCCAACAACGACGTTACGTATTTCCTGAGAAATATCTTCCTCCTCCACGGGATCAGGCGCATAACCCTTTGAAGGGTTTCTCTCGGAAGCTTTCCTCTTAGGATGAACCTTAGATACATCAGTCTTCGAAACCACTTATTTCGAAGACCTCCCCTTGGGTTGAGACACTGGAGGGGAGGTAGAGGATGTTGATGAGACGCAGAAGGAGGCGCCACTGACCGAAGAGGTAAGACATCCCGCGTTCTCTTACGATCATTACGCGGATTAACTAAGGGACGAGAAACAGCATACCAGGAGCCAGGAGCCTCTTTTGGCCGGTCCCCCTTTTGCATATTTCCTCTATGCGACTCACCCCTCTTAGAAGATAAGTGCCTCTGACCAGAAGAAGACGAAACCCTATGAACGCGGGCATCACCTTGGGAAGATTTAGACGAACCTCCACCAGGCGGAGAAACATCAGGATCCCTACGCGGAGGAGATCTACGCGGACTAGGCGGTGGAGTTTGATAAGAAACCCGCGGACGGTCAGCCATGTTTGCGTAGTACACAAACAAGTTTCAGATTTCCGCGGAGACAAAACGAAAATAAAAAAACCCAATTTCATCCAGTTCTTCATAATCATGAACCAGATGGAAAATAAGAACAAAACCTAAATAAAAGGGGAAATAACAAATAGGGGCAAGCATGCACGAAGGAAGATATCATTATTATTTGTAATGACAAACAAGGGCTATCATACACACATTTATATATATGTTCTTCATCACAAACACATATAGCAACAACAGAAAACGAATATATTTTTCAAAAGATAATCAAACACAGTAGAACCACTTACCTATAAAGGAAAAATCAGGGTCGTGAAAAAAGCCTCGACGAACAACAGCAACAGCAGAAAGCTTCGAGGAATAACAACAGCAGCAACAGAAAGCTTTAAGGAACAACAACAGCAGCAGCAACAAAGACAAAAACAACAGTAGCAGCAACAACAATTAATAACAAGGAAACAAAAGCAGAGAACAAAAAATAAAAGTTCTGAGGAAGGAGAAGGAATGAAATTTATGACTAGAGAATTTTCATATTCCTTCTCATATATATATATATACAAAGAGAAATAAAACCGCCCCACTACCCAAGAAGAAGTTATTACAAATAGTGGGGAACGTTCCCTAAAATCTAGGAAAATAATAAAGAGAAGATAAAGAGAGTAACACGTTTTTTCTTCCCACTTCGACTAACCGCCCAGTAGGATGAAAAGGGGCAAATTGTAGGTTCACATTTCATCTTCCGCCACGTGTACACAAAGACACACGTGGAGGACATGCGACTGAGAGCATCAAGATATGATATCACACGTGGACGGCCAAGAGACGCGCCTTGTCAAGATAGCGTCGCCACCCACTAGATCCAACGGTAGAGGATCGAGGAGACAGAAACACTAGAACACTGCGAAGCACTGGAGGATAACCCAAGAGTCACTTTATCCTATCCCCAGAAAGATCTAAGATCTACGGCTGGGGATAGTCAGACTGACGCAAACAAGACATGGGCAGAAGACAGCTGTCTACCGCGGACAGACATCTCAACTACCCGCATTAAATACCCTCAAACAACATGCGTGTCAGTCAGCCTGTATTGGAAGCGCAGATAATACTGTGTATCCAGACAGAACACGCAGATACAGTTGAGAACACGAAGACTTCTGCGTGAGTGGCACAAAACACAAGAGGATAAGGTTATAACGGGCTTTAGAAGTGGACCCCATGTAACCTCCCTATAAATACCCCTCTCTCCCAGGTGAAGGAGAGGCCGAAAAATATTGAGAGGAGAATATGAGAGAGACAGAGATATATAGAAAGTGTAAGTGAAGTTCTTCCTGCTACGCAAGCTTATATTGGTCTCAAATTCATTCGACTATTTCTATAACCCTCATACATATGATGAAAAACCCAATCCCGTAGACAGAGATCTGAGTGATGAATCATATAAGTTAATCATTTCACCTATATTCATGCATTTATACTTTATATGTTCAATTCGATACTTATGGTATATCATGTTTGTACACTTTATATTTCGTCCACTATTTATCTTATAGTATGAGCCAAGAACAATGATTATAGTTGATGAGACGAGGAAGAGTATTAGAACTCTGAGTCAAGGATTCGACATAACCTATCCATTCCCCTCAGACGCAGCTTCTTTACTGTATTGTCATGAGTCTGCGCGCATTATTTGTGAATACTCAGATGATACCAGATTTTTGTGTTCACAAAAGATGTACCTTCAATAGTTACTGTCTTACTACTTGAGAAATCATGATAAAAGACGAAAGGGGCTAGTGGTAACTTCTAGTATTTTCTCAAAAACTTTCTGAAGAATAAAAAAGAATAACTAGGGTTTTCCTTTTTCTTATTGTTGTTCCCAAAGAATAATAAAAAAAATAAAATAATGAAACACTTCTACTTGAGAAATATGCGAAGGTATATGACTCGTGTTGGCTTTAGATTACTGTTGTCACTCCGCATATTTCTTTTCTTTTTGTGTTTTTGAAAATATGGGAATTCCTGAGGATGGACAAAATCTAAGGCAACTGAAATTCCCTCCGGATCTCCCTATGGACAATTAAAGGATCGCGTAAAACACCTATTAACAAAAAATGAGACATAAGTTTCACTATGTTAGCCTGCCTAAATATATCATGATGAATCGCGTCTGTATTTCTCCAGACAAAGCTCAATATGATCAAACTCACCCTAAACAACAAATTTTGCATAAAAAGGGATTTTCAAATGTAAAATCTGATAGAAAAGTTTCCTAGAAAATGTATGTGTACAAAGTCAGACTCTGACAAAATAATGGCAACACAAATTAAAGAATTTAGAAGACACAACTTGTCTGATATAGTATTCAATTGTGATGAAACCAGGATTGAAGGTCATTAGACTTGAACTCTAAACCATCATCAGAACGGAATGTTTGGAGTTTTGGAATGAGCATGGGACTTATGCCGGATGATATGGTTGCAATTTTATGACCATATTTTTTGATTGCAAAGTTAAAAAAAATATTGTAAGCATTTGAGAGTCTCAGATTTGCTGTGCATCCAGTAAACCCAAGTATAACGAGAATAATCATCCACCAGTGTGAGAAAATATTTCGCACCAGTGTGAGAGGCAATTGAGAAGGGTCCCCAAATATCGACATGAACAAGTTGAAAAGCATGTGACGATAAAGATGTACTTTTATTAAATTTCAATCTGGTTTGTTTATCCAGGGGACAACCAGTACATGGATGATTCAATTTGGAATCAATATAAGCAAAATTTCGAGCTAAAAAACGAAAACAATCCTCACTAGGATGGCCTAATCGGCAATTCCGTATATCCGTTGGTTGTTTATTTGCATCTAAAGAAAAAATAGAAGGGCGGAAGCTAAAATGGTAGAGGCCAGTAATCCTTCTACTCCATCCAATCTCCTTGTTCGTTTGTAGGTCCTGAAAAATACAAGACTCTCGTGAGAATTTGATACAACGTTGTGTTGTATTGGTTAATTGGCTAACTGATATTAAGTTAAACTTAAAGCTTGTAATATGAAAAACATTAAGTAATTTAATGGTAGGTGATAGATCAACCTGTCCAATATGGCTCACAGATGTAAAGGAACCATTTGGTAATTGTACCTCAATTGGTTTATCAACCACTGCATAAGTGGTGAAAGATGATAAAGAAGAGCAGATGTGGTGACTAGCACCACTATCGACAGTCCAAATAAGTGTAGAAGAATAAGAAATAGAGGACAAAGTGATACCTGCGAAATTGGCAGATGGTGCTATTTCTCCATTGGTTAGATTGAGCAAAGAAAGTATGCGAGCATATTGTTTAGCAATGATGGATGGTGCAACGGGAGCAGGCACAACAACATAAGCCAAAAGCACGAGAATCTGACCTGGACGTATCCTTCGGATAACCAACCAATTTCCAACAAATTAGCCGTGTATGACCATGCTTGTTGCAGTGGTTACAAAATGGTCGCATGCGTTTGTTATTGCTGCTGCTGGCAGCATTGTTGTTGCTGGGAAATGATCGATTGCTTACATTGTTGTTGCTGCTTCTAGGGTCATGACGGCTTACATTCAAATTTGCAGAGTCCACATTGTGCACCACCAAGGAATTGAGTTCATGTTGTTCTTCTTCCTGACGAACAAGATTGTATAACTTCGCAGCAGAGGGAAATGGCTCAGTGACAAGGAGATGACTTCTCAACCTTGAAAAACGAGTTTGGAGACCCTGTAAATATTCCATTGCACGGTCTTGATCGTTTTTTTCAATATGAGACTTACCTGCGTGACAAATGCATTGTGTGAGAGGACAGAAAGAGTCCAAATGATCCCAAAGAGTTTTCAGCTGAGCGAAATACTGAGAAACAGTATTGTTTTATTGCTTCATATTCGAGTTTGCTTGCTTGATGGCATACAGCTTGGTTGCATTAGATTGGGCAAAGAGACTCTTCAGATTCATCCACATCTCATTGCAGTGTCGAAAGACATGATGCTGCGACCAATCTCTGGTTCACAAGAGTTGCAAACCAAGCTGCAACCAAGATCATCACAGCGCTGCCAATAAGGGATATCTGCTGATTTTGTTGGTTTGGTGATCGTACCATCTATATAACCTGTTTTGGATTTAGCACTCAAAGCTTTGTGAATCCCTCGTACCCAAGTGCCATAGTTTTCACCTGAAAGAACTGGTTGATAAAGAACAGTAGTGGGATTGTCGGATGGATGTACTTAGTAAGGACTATCTGGTTGAAGATGTGGGTTCTCATCAGCAACTCTTTTTCCTTTCTCTGAGGTTTCTGAAGTTTTTGATGGTTGAGTGATATCACCGTCTACCATTGTTTGGAGAATTGGATATTTGTAGGGTGTAGGATTTAACCTAGGATGATTGTAGGGTTTCGGATCTAACCTAGCACGATATTACCACAAAGAATTTAGAAGACAGTGTATGTGTTTTCACAACTGTGAAGTATTTGTTATTCCATTCAATGATATATATAGTTACAATTACAGTAGGGTTTACAATGAATCAGGATAATCAAAGACTAAGTAAGCTAACTACAAATCTGGAAGACTAAGACTTATTGTTGCAGTGCTACAGAATAGGAAGACTAGAAGATATTGTTACATATTTGGTGCAGATAGTTTTGGTGGTACGAATATATGACACATATATCGTTAATACCCCCCTCAAGTTGGAGTAGGAGAGACATAACGAATGCCCAACTTTCCAACCAGATGTTGGAATTAACGACTCCTAATGGCTTGATGATTATGTCGGCAAGCTGATTTGCTGATGGAAGATGTTTGGGCAGAATCAAACCACTGAGCAATTTCTCACGGACAAAATAACAGTCATTTCAATGTGTTTAGTCCTTTCATGAAAGACAGGATTTTGAGCAATATGAATTGCCGCCTGACTGTGACAAGAGACAATAATAGGGAGTGTACATGAAATGTGCAAGTCCCTTAAAATATATTTTAGCCATTGTAGTTCGGATGTTAAATTCGCAAGAGCACGATACTTGGCTTCAGCTAATGACCAAGAAATTGTTGGCTTCTTCTTGGATTTCCATGAAATGGGGCTATCACCTATTGTAACGAACTAACCAGTAGTGGAAGACAAGAATATTCCATGACCAATTGTGCCGTTTAAGTATCTTAGCACATGATGAGCAACATCAAGATGTGTTGTATGAGGATGTTGCATAAATTGACTCAGATAATTCACAGATATGTGATATCTGGTCGTGTTACTATAAAGTACAGTAGTCGTCCAATTAATCGACAGTAAATAGAAGGATCAGGCAAAGCTTTGCCATCTTCGGCACGTAATTTCAAATGTGCATTCATAGGGAATGATGAAACTCGCGCACCTGTGAGACCAGAGTAGGGCTGTCAATGGATAAATATCCGTCGGATATTGGCTAATCCGATAAGGTTAAGGTTAAGAGTTATCGGATATCCGATATCCGATAACATCCGGCGGATATCAAAAATCCAATCCGATAAGGTTTACCGTTAAGCTATCGGATATCGGATTTTTATCCGTTAAAATCCGATAGTTATCCCACAGAAAAAAATGTTGAAAAATTAAGCTTTTTTTAGCAGAGTCTTTTTTGTTCAAGTGTAAGAAAGAAAAACCACAGTACCACACAAACACTTCAGTTCACATCACACATGAAAAAACACATAAAAGAGTCTACAACTAACAAAAAACTCAAACAGGCTGGATCTTCTTTGCTGGTTGCATGTTGCATCAACTTCAATCGACGATTTCCATATCTGCATTCAAAAAAACCTGGTTTCAGAGAGCAATTGATTCATTTATGGATTTATCTATCAAGGAAAAGAAATACTGAACTAAGCAAAGGAAAAGAAACGATCAAACGAAGATTTACCTGCATGAGTTGGGTACTTACAGCTAGAGTTGGGTATGTTTGCTATGTTTTCTAGAGTTCTGGTCACTGGCATAGCCAACACATCTCTTGCTATGTTTGCTAGAGTTGGGTACTTACAGCTATTCATCTTCCACCAAACCAATATATCAAAGTTCATTTCATCTTGAGCTGTTAGAGTAGGAAGAATTGGTTCTCCTAAGTATGTCTCTAACTCAGATTTCTGAACATCATCTTCATTATTTTCCAACACAAAACTAGCATAATCTGTGCTAGATGCACCTGAGCTTCTTACATCCATGTGAGCGACAGAGTTGCTAAAGAAAGCAGGAGCTGCAGTGCTGTTTTGAAATTCATATGCATTGAAAACTTTGAACAAGTCTATTTTGAATTTCTCATACAATTCTGCAGCTTTATCATCTCCAAACATTCTCTTGTTAAGGAAATTGTTAAATATTATAACTGGCTCATAATAGTTTCACAGGTAAAATTTTTATTTTTCAGGGCTCGAAATTCATATCAATCCAAAGCAAAACAATAACCACATATCACTTGCATTACAAACAAAATTACTTCCAAGCATAATAACAGATAAATTTCAAATTTATAGTACCTGAACCATTAAGAAAAATTACAGCACTAGCTGAAGATGCTTACCGCAAGCTTGTAACCTATTAAATCTCTTGAACATCTCAGTGTCTGCCAGGCCCAGGACTATGCTTCTGCAACTAGAAAAAATGACAAAGAGAGATACCTTTTAAATCATGGCAGACATCATCAAATTCAAAAATTTATCAGATTAGAAACATGCAAACAGCAAAACCACAATAACAATCACAAAAATTGCAACCCCTGAACCCCATGACTCGTTTTCTCATATAAACCAGCTTTAGTGAATTCACTTCAGAAAACCAATTTCCCTATAATGAAACCCTAACTTTGCTGAGAATGAAACCTTAACTTTGAATTGAAACAAATCACTGCAATCGATTTGTTGAGAATGAAACCCTAACTTTGAATTGAAACAAATCAAACAATAGATTAGGTTGATGACTTACTTCTCTGACTTACATTCTTCATCAAATAGATTAGGTCAATCCTGCTGAACTCAATCAATGATTCAATCTTCTCATACTTCTCCTGTTCTCCAATCTTTTCTCGTCTTCGACTGTTGGGTGAAAAACGCTTAGAGAAGACTCAGACGAGACCAAAGAAGATTAGCCGATTAGGTTTTCTTCCCACACATTCGATACTCGATAAAAATACCCTAGGGGTAGAAAATTACAAGTACACCCCTAGACTATCGGATATCGGATATTAACCTAACGGAAACAGCCTATTCCGATATCGATATCGTTAAGAGGAAATATCCGATAGCATAACGGATTCCGATATCCGATATGTCGGATAAAATCCTATAGGATGTCGGATTTCGGAAATGGATATCGGATATCGGTTATCCATTGCCAGCCCTAGACCAGAGTCTTTTAGTATATCCAATGTATACTTTCGTTGACATAGAAAAATCCCTTTTGGAGATCTAGAAACTTCTATGCCTAAAAAATACTATAATTTACCCAAGTCTTTGATGGAGAAATGAGATGCAAGTCGAGATTTTAGAGAGGTAATGAAATCATTATCAGTACCAGTTATGATGATATCATCCACATATACAAGAACGAAAATTGAAGTATTGCCTCGATGATATGTGAAGAGAGAATTATCACATAGAGATTTATGAAAACCCTCAGATAATAAGACAGAAGAAAGCTTTGCAAACCATTGTCTTGAGGCTTGCTTAAGGCCATATAAAGATTTGTTAAGCTTAAGAACTTTAGGCTCACCTTTTTGTCCTAGACCAGGAGGAAGCTTCATGTAGATTTCTTCTTCAAGATCAACCTGAAGGAATGCGTTATTGACGTCAAGTTTATGTAAGGCACAACTTTTGATGGCTGCAACAGATAAAAATACTCGCATGGTGACCAACTTCGCAACAGGTGCAAAAGTATCATAAAAATCAATTCCTTCTTGCTGAGTATAACCCTTAGCAACAAGACGAGCTTTGTATCGCTCTACATTTCCATCCCATTGAATTTAATTTTAAAAACCCACTTACAACCTATAGGTGTCTTTCCAGGTGGTAAATCAACCAAAATCCAAGTATTATTGGCTTCAAGAGCAAGGATTTATTTGGCCATAGCTGCTCTCCATTTGGGACATAGTTTAGCTTGAGAGTAAGGTATTGGTTCTTCAGAAAGAATAACTGCAGCTAGAAAGGCTTTATGAGCTGGTGTAAATTTGTCAAAGGACAAATAATCAGTCATAGGATAGGCTGAAGCTGTGTTACACTTGGGAAGCGTACATTGATAATCTTTTAGATATGATGGAGGAATTTTAGATCGAGTATATCGTGAGTTTTGCATGGCTAGAGCCAAAACTGTCTCAGTAGAAGGATATGACTCAGAAACAGTTGTATGAGATGAAACTGTTGGAGATCGAGATGGATCAGACTCAGTAGATGAAGCCGTAGTATCGGCCATAGGATGTTGTGTATATTTCACAGATGTAGCAGGGATAGATGTGGGTTTAAGAATAGATGAAAGATTAGCAGGACTAGAGATTTCAGTTGGTGTCGCAGAGAAATATGTGTGTTGTTGCACTGGCGACAAAGACGAATTTGATAAGAGAGTATCATGTGGTGAAGTGTCACATGGTGTAGCAGGTGACTGTGCATAGTTATCAGTCTGAGAAGGAGTTAAAATTGAATCATAATAAGCATATTCAGATGATGGAATAGACTTAGGAGATGGCATAATGGAAGAATGATTCTCATTAGAAAAAGGAAACGTTGTTTCATAGAAAACAACATCCCTAGAAGTATACATGAGTTTTGTTTCAAGATCATAAACCTTGTAACCTTTCTTCCCATAAGGATATCCAACAGAAACATCGGGTTTAGCACGCATATCAAATTTGTGAGATGGACGTGCGTTTCGGCCAAAACATAGACAAACAAAAACTCGAAAATTAGAATAGTTTGGCACTGTGGATAGTAGCATCTCATGAGGAGTTTTATGATACAAAACAGGAGTGGGAATTTTTTTTATCAAATATGCTACTGTTAGGATACAATCACCCCAAAAACGTAATGAGAGATTTGATTGAAAACGTAAAGCCCTAGCAACATTCAGTAAATGCCTGTGTTTACGTTCAACAACGTTGTTCTGTTGTGGCGTGTCGACACAACTTGTCTGGTGTAGTATTCCGTTGTGATGAAACCGGGATTGAAGTTCATTAAACTTGAACTCTAAACTATTATCAGAACGAAATGTTTGGAGTTGTGGAATGAGCATTGGACTTATGCCGGATGATATGGTTGCAATTTTATGACCATATTTTTTGATTGCAAAGTTAAAAAAATATTGTAAGCATTTGAGAGTCTCAGATTTGTTGTGTATCAAGTAAACCCAAGTACAACGAGAATAATCATCCACCAGTGTGAGAAAATATTTCGCACCAGTGTGAGAGGCAATTGAGAAGGGTCCCCAAATATCAGCATGACCAAGTTGAAAAGCATGTGATGATAAAGATGTATTTTTATTCAATCTGGTTTGTTTAGCCAGTGGACAAACAGTACATAGATGATTCAATTTGGAATCAATATAAGCAAAATTTCGAGCTAAAAAATAAAAACAATCCTCATTGAGATGGCCTAAACAGAAATGCCACATATCCATTGGTTGTTTATTTGCATTTAAATAAAAAACAGAAGGGTGGAAGCTAAAATGGTAGAGGCCAGCAATCCTTCTACTCCATCCAATCTCCTTGTTCGTTTGTAGGTCCTGAAAAATACAAGACTCTCGTGAGAATTTGGTACAACATTGTGTTGTATTGGTTAATTGGCTAACCGATATTAAGTTAAACTTAAAGCTTGTAATATGAAAAACATCAAGTAATTTAATGGTAGGTGATAGATCAACCTGTCCAATATGGCTCACAGATGTAAAGGAACCATCTGGTAATTGTACCTCAATTGGTTTATCAACCACTGCATAAGTGGTGAATGATGATAAAGAAGAGAAGATGTGGTGAGTAGCACCACTATCGACAATCCAAATAAGTGTAGAAGAATAAGAAATAGAGGACAAAGTGATACCTGCGAAATTGGAAGATAGTGTTATTTCTCCATTGGCTGGATCGAGCAAAGCAAGTATGCTAGCATATTGTTCAGCAGTGATGGATGGTGCAACGGGAGCAGACACATCAGCATGACATGGACGTATTCTTCGGATAACCAACCAATTTCCAACAAATTAGCCGTGTATGACCATGCTTGTTGCAGTGGTTACAAAATGGTCGCATGCGCTTGTTATTGCTGCTGCTGGCAGCATTGTTGTTGCTGGGAAATGATCGATTGCTTACATTGTTGTTGCTGCTTCTAGGGTCATGACGGCTTACATTCAAATTTGCAGAGTCCACATTGTGCACCACCAAGGAATTGAGTTCATGTTGTTCTTCTTCCTGACGAACAAGATTGTATAACTTCGCAGCAGAGGGCAATGGCTCAGTGACAAGGAGCTGACTTCTCAAGCTTGAAAAACGAGTTTGGAGACCCTGCAAAAATTTCATTGCACGATCTTGATCGTTTTGTTCAATATGAGCCTTACCTGCGTGACATATGTATTATGTAGGAGGACGGAAAGAGTCCAACTGATCCCAAAGAGTTTTCAGCTGAGTGAAATACTGAGCAACAGTATTGTTTCCTTGCTTCAGATTCGAGATTCCTTGCTTGATAGCATACAACTTGGTTGCATTAGATTGGGAAAAGAGAATCTTCAGATTCATCTACATATCTTGTGCAGTGTCGAAAGACATGATGCTACGACCAATCTCTGTTTCACAAGAGTTGCAGACCCAGCTGCCAACAAGATCATCACAGTGCTGCCAATAAGGGATATCTGCTGATTTCGTTGGTTTGGTGATCGTACCATCTATATAACCTGTCTTGGCTTTAGCACTCAAAGCTTTGCGCATCCCTCGTACCCAAGTTCCATAGTTTTCACCTGAAAGAACTGGTTGATAAAGAACCGTAGTGGGATTGTCGGCTGGATGTACGTAGTAAGGACTATCTGGTTGAAGATGCGGGTTTTCATCAGCAACTCTTTTTCCTTTCTCTGAGGTTTCTGAAGTTTTTGATGGTGGAGTGATATCACCGTATACCATTTTTTGGAGAATTGGATGTTTGTAGGGTGTAGGATTTAACCTAGGATGATTGTAGGGTTTCAGATCTAACCTAGCACGATGTTACCATAAAGAATTTAGAAGACAGTGTATTTGTTTTCACAACTGTGAAGTATTTGTTATTCCAATCAATGTTATATACAGTTACAATTACAGTAGGGTTACAATGAATCAGGATATAATCAAATACTAAGTAAGCTAACTACAAATCTGGAAGACTAAGACTTATTGTTGCAGTGATACATAATAGGTAGACTAGAAGATATCGTTACATAGTTGGTGCAGATAGTTTTGGTTGTACGAATATATGACACATATATCGATAATACAAATGAGAAACCAAAAGAAAATGAAAAGCAAAAATCCAAAAATGAAAATCAGTATACAAAAAGACTAGGCCAATAAAAATACTAATAAAAATAAGATTTATGTTTTATTTTTTGGTCAACTACGTTCCGATTAACATGTCCAAAATTTGGTTAAGTGTGTATAGTACCTTTTTGCTATGACAATTTCAGTTTTTTTTATTAACATGTCGTGATCCGTGCAGCTTCCAAGTATTCGGGTATGTAAAAAGCCTCACAATGTGCATCATGGTAAGGTTGCAAAACTTATGATTATAACTAGCTTCCTAACCATTCTGGCTCTTAGCTTATAATTTATATGATAGTTTCTGATGATATGGTCGTCATTAGATCCTCACAATGTGCATCAAATACGTGACCACTGTGAGAGTATTGTTGGATACTGGCATGTTTATAGGACACGGTAACTCCAAAACCGTGTATGCCTATATCCTAAGATAGGTCGGTGGAGAGTTTGAGATGAACTCAAACTTGTTGGGTCGGTGGAGATGATTTTGGGTAAACCAAAATCAGCCGGCAAGAGTTATGAGAACTCTTGGATTGTTTACTTCTTCCAAAAGTCTATGAACTTTGTAGACAAGTTATGAAACCCTAATCCCTACCTATGTGTATATAAATATCCTAGTAGAGAACCTAGAAAAGTACACCAAAAAAATTATTCTTTCTCTCTTAGGGTTTATATGTTTTCTCCCAAACGATAATATATAAATCTCTTATTTTTCCCGAGTATTCAACCTCGTTAAATTCTTGTCTCTTTTATCTTCTTTAGTTCGTGTTCTTGGCAATACTTGGAGTACCGTTTGTAGCTGTGCAAATCGCTTCCGCAGGGTTTTAGCGCAACAATTGGCATCAAGAGCTCGGGTTAGGTTCTTGGAATTTTCAGTATTCATAATATTGCAGCGGGAGTATTTTTCTGAAGTTGTTTGAGGTAATTCTGATCTCAAAGTTTAGTTTTTTATCTATATTTGGTTGTTTGTGAACAATTGTTGACGGGAAAGATCCAGTTGATCCGAAAGATCCTTTAGGAGAACATTCGGAGTCCACAAATAAAGATAAAGAAACAAAAGAAGAAATACTGCATTCTCATAGATCACAACTGAAGGTTGAATAGTTTACTAGAACCAATAATTTTGGTTTTTGGAGAACATACATAATGGATGCTCTTGTTCATCTTGACCTAGAAGAAGCTCTAGAAGGTCGGCCAGCGGAGCTGTCTGACAAGCAGTGGAACAAGATGAATAAATTATGTCTTGGTTCTATTCGTGCGTATTTAGCAACGTCAGTAAGAGTTAATTATCAGCACGAGACTTTAGCTAAGGATCTCTGGGAAAAGCTAGAGAAGGAGTACCTTGTGAAGAATGTGGCTAATAGGATACATATTAAGAGAAATTTGTATCGCTATAACATGAAGAAAGGTGAAACTCTAACAGAGCACCTGGATTCATATAATAAATTTATTGCTGAGTTAGTTAACTATGATGAGAAGATCAACGACGAGGAGCAAGCTTTGTGTCTTATAAACTCTCTTCCTGAAAGGTATGAACCCGTGATTAAGGCTTTAATGCACGGCAAGGATAAGATGACATACGCTGAGGTCACTACAGCATTGCGTGGTGAGGAGTTCAGGAAGATAGACCGTGAAGACCTGTCAAGTGAAGCTAACAGTGACTTGCTTCCTGCAAGAGATCGTTCAACAGAAAGGAGAAAGAAGAATGGTGATCGTGGCAAAGTGAAAGGGCGTTCAAAGTCAAGAACGCGTCTGCAGAAGGATGAATGTGCATGGTGTCATGACTTTGGCCATTGGGCTAAGGATTGTACCAAGCGTAAAGATAGAGAAGGAGATAACAACAAGACCGAGGTGAACATTGCTAAGGAAAGTGATGATTCAAATGTATCTTCAGATTTCTCACAGACTGTGACACCATCAGCTTGTATCGTAACTGACGGTACATGGGTACTAGATTTTGGTGCTACTTATCACATATATCCTCATCGGGACTGGTTCTAAAGCTTCGAGAAGTTTGATGGAGAAGTACGTATGGGGAATAATCATACCTCAGGGTGATCGGGATTGGTAGTGTTCGAATCAAGATGCATGATGGTATGGTTCGGGAACTGAAGGAAGTAAGGTACGTATCTGCTGTGAAGAAGAATCTGATTTCGCTCGGAACTTTGGAAGCTAAGGGCTACAAGTTAGTCGCTGAAAATGGCATTCTAAAGGTAATATCTGGATCGTTGGTAATCATGAAGGGAACAAGGCATCATAACTTGTACTACTTAACTGGGAGTACGGTAACAGGAGATGTGTTAATTTCTGAACACATCGAGACTGCAGCAATGGAGACCACGAAGTTATGGAATATGCGACTTGCACATCCAGGTGATAAGTCGTTACACTCTTTAATTCGTCAAGATTTATTGAAAGGTGCTATTGCCTGCAAATTAGAGTTTTGTGAACTTTGTGTGAAAGGAAAGAATATAAGAACAAGCTTTGGCACAACAATCCACAACACTAGTGGAGTTCTTGATTATGTTCACTCAGATGTTTGGGGTCCCTCCAAGAATGCATCATTGGGAGGGAAACATTGGTTTATGTCTTTTATTGATGACTATTCTAGGAGCGTGTGGGTGTACACCATGAGGCATAATGATGAAGACCTAGAAGTCTTTGTGAGGTGTAAAAAGGCAACTCATACTCAAACTGGCAGAAAGATCAAGGTACTACGTTCGGACAATGGTGGAGAGTACAAAAGTGATCCATTCTTGCAAGTATGTCAGGATGAGGGAATACATAGGCACTTCACAGTTAAAAAGACACCGCAACAAAATAGGGTAGATGAACGCATGAATCGTACTTTGCTGGAGAAGGTACGATGTATGTTATTTAATGCTGGATTAGGTAAATCGTTTGGGCTGAGGGAGTTACATATGCGTGCTTCCTCATTAATAGGTTTCCATCAGCTGCATTAGAAGGTAAAACTCCTATGGATAAGTGGTATGATAAACCATCTTATGACTATGACTCAATTCATATCTTTGGTTGCCCTGCTTGGTATCATGTTATTAAAAACAAGCTTGATAGTCGTGCTGTTAAAGGGATCTTTATGGGTGTGAAGAAAGGAGTGAAAGGGTTCAAAATTTGGAATCCAGTAGAGAAGAAGATAGTCATGAGTAGAGATGTTACATTTGATGAAGCGTCTATGGTAAAGTCTTGGGGATCTCAGCAGGTGGAGAACAGAAGCACCAATACTAGTGAGCCTTTGAAGAAGGTGGAGATTGATGCAAATCCACTAATTCCAGCTAATTATGTATCTGTTACGACTACTTCCGAAGGCGTGATGTCTACAAGGGAGGCAACTACTGAAGTTCCAAATGATAGTGACGATGTTTATGAAGAGGAACATGAAGCAGTGGAAGATACAGAACCTACGGTCACTGAGACCATAGCAACCAGCAAACCGAGAAGATCAATCAGAAAACCTGGTTGGATGAATTATTTTATAGCTTATGCATTACCAGTTATTGACGAAGGCATTCCTAATACCTATTTTGAAGCTATACACAATGTAGAGCATCAAGAATGGGAAGCTGCTATGCAGGAGGAGATTGAGTCTCTTTACAAGAATGGCACGTGGATTCTTACGAAGCTTCCGAACGGTAAGAAGGCCATTGGGTGCAAATGGGTATATGCTAAGAAAGAAGGATCTCAGAAGAATCAAGTACGCTACAATGCAAGGTTAGTTGCAAAAGTTTATGCCCAAAAGGAAGGGATTAACTACAATGAGGTGTTCTCTCCAGTTGTGAAACACTCATCAATCCGAATTTTGTTGGCCTTGGTAGCAAAATATGATTTAGACCTAGTTCATCTAGATGTCAAGACGGCGTTCTTACATGGTGATCTAGAAGAAGAGATTTATATGACTCAGTCGAGTGGGTTCAAAGTTGCTGGAAGAGAAGATTAGGTATGCAAGCTGAAGAAATCGTTGTATGGGCTGAAACAGTCTCCAAGACAGTGGTACAAGCGATTTGATCAGTTTATGATTGTCCAGATATACACAAGAAGTCACTGTGACCATTGTGTATACTTCAAGAAGCTACGTGATGGGTCTTTCATATATTTACTCTTGTATGTCGATGATATGCTGATTGCATCGAATAACAAGAAAGAGATTGATAATTTGAAGCAGAAATTGTCAACTGAGTTCGAGATGAAAGATCTAGGAGAAGCTAAGAAGATTCTTGGCATAGAGATTCAACGTGACAGAGAGAATGGTAAGGTTTGTTTGTCTCAGAAGGCATACTTGAAGAAAGTGTTACAGAAATTTGGTACTTCGAAGGAACTAAATCTGTAAGTACTCCCCTTGGTCCTCATTTTAAGTTGAGTTCTGATATGTCTCCTACTATTGAAGAATAGCGTGAGTATATGGCCCAAGTCCCATATGCTAGTGTTGTTGGTAGCTTGATGTATGCGATGGTATGTACAAGGCCGGATATTTCACATGCAGTAAGTATGATCAGCCGTTATATGCATAATCCTGGTAAAAGACATTGGCAAGATGTGAAATGGATTTTGAGGTATCTTTATGGTACTGTTGATGTTGGCTTGGAGTTTGTGAAGGAAGATGGGAACAATCAGCTGTGTGTTGGTTATGTGGATTCTGACTATGCTGGTGATTTAGACAAGAGACGTTCAACTACGGGGTATATATTTACCTTGGCTGGAGCACCGGTTAGTTGGAGATCGATTTTGCAATCTATTGTGGCTCTCTCAACTACTGAAGCGGAGTATATGGCAGTGACAGAGGCATTTAAGGAGGCTATATGGTTACAAGGTTTGCTCGATGACTTGGGTGTTGTGCAGGAACAGCTGCCTATGCATTGTGATAGTCTTAGTGCAATTTATTTGGCTAAGAATCAAGTGCATCATACAAGAACCAAACATATAGATGTTCGATTTCACTTTGTTAGAGAAATTCTGGAAGAAGAAAACATTCTAGTTGTGAAGATCCATACCAAAGACAATCCAGCTGATATGTTAACGAAAGTAGTATCTGGGGTCAAGTTTCGTCATTGCTCGAAATTGATTCACATTCTTCCGGTTTGGTGAGACCCTTGGGGATAAAGGTTCTTAGGAACCTGGTAGAGGCCTTCTAGTAATGCCATTGAGTGAACTACAGTCGGTTTGATTCCTTGCATAGGATACGTAGGCAGCCTATGGCGCAATCGACGTTGGAAGACGAAGGAGATTTCGTGTATTGATCGTCTTATGCATGAATGCATGATCTGAGGTGTAGAATTGTTGGATACTGGCATGTTTATAGGACATGGTAACTCCAAAACCGTGTATGCCTATATCCTAATATAGGTCGGTGGAGAGTTTGAGATGAACTCAAACTTGTTGGGTCGGTGGAGATGATTTTGGGTAAACCAAAATCAGTCGGCAAGAGTTATGAGAACCCTTGGATTGTTTACTTCTTCCAAAAGTCTAGGAACTTTGTAGACAAGTTATGAAACCCTAATCCCTACCTATGTGTATATAAATAGCCTAGTAGAAAACCTAGAAAAGTACACCAAAAAATTTTTCTTTCTTTCTTAGGGTTTATATGTTTTCTCCCAAACGATAATATATAAATCTCTTATTTTTCCCGAGGATTCAATCTCGTTAAATTCTTGTCTCTTTTATCTTCTTTAGTTCGTGTTCTTGGCAATACTTGGAGTACCGTTTGTAGTTTTGAAAATCGTTTCCTCATAGTTTTAGCGCAACAACTATCTTAGCACGTTTTGGAGGTCTTGGCATTAACAACTTTTATAGGTATCCAGCTCCAGTTTGCTGTCATACCTCCTGCTTAACTAATATTTTGTAGCTTAGTAGCCAGAAACGTGCAAAGCCATCACGAATCTACATGAGAACCGCGAATTTGCGTTCCTCATTGAAAATCGTGATGGGAACGCGATCCTAACAAAGGGAAAACGCGCTCCTAACAGGCGAAAATCGTGTCACTCGAATTCCCGTCAATTTCTCCAATTATTTCTCTGTGTTAGTTTAGACACAGAGGAAAGAACGTGTTAGAAAAGAAGAAGAAAGAAAGAAAAATAGATATAGATTCTGATTAAAGAGGAAGAAGAAAGGAAAAGATCGTCTTAAAGTTTTCTTTTTTTTCTTTTCTTTTGGTGTGAGATCAGAGAAGTGGAAGATGTGTGAGAGAGGCGGAACATTAAAGGAGAGAAGGAAAATCTAATCTGAGATTTCGTTCAGGGGTTAACACGCTAAGATTTCGTTTAAGATTTAACACAAAAAAGGTAGTCCCGAGCCTATCTTAGCTAATATTAGGCCCAACTGTGTACTTATCGTAGCCTATATTAAACACACACAGTGAAAACCTGCTCTTATCCCTCCATCCTCACCTGCAGCTCCACGTCCTAGTTCATAAGAACAAGAAAAACAAGCACAAAGTCAAGTTCATAGTGCTCCTAACAAAAACAAGAAACAAAAAAAAGTGAATGAATGATATATATAGCTGCACTTAATTAAGATTTTGTAAATATTTAATATTTTTATCTTATTTGGCGATTATAAAATTGGAGAATTCGTATTATAACTAATATTTCTATAAAACTTAGTTTACATTCCCGACTCGTTTCTCAAATTTCATTTTTTCAAAAATTTACGCTTCTCATTCCCGTCCTCGCTCTCGTTTCCGTGTTCGTTCCAGTTCCTGGCTACTAAATTTTGTAGACCTTGAAAAAAATTGTGTCGCCCCATTACCAGACAATTTTTGGCCCCTAGCTAGGCAAATATCTAAATTATTGAGAAGTATTTTAAGGTGTTATCTTCTCAATGTGTCGAAATTCAAGCAGTGACGACCGGGAGATTAAAATGCCTGAACTTGTATAAGTGTGTTGGCTGAATGTGCACCGGAAACTTGGTATGCATATCAAAACTCAGTCCATTATTTGGGTGATGCACATTATTCAGCATTATTTCCACTGCAAAAACAAGCATACCCAAAATAATACTAATTATCAAGACGCCGGGTCCTTCTTCAGGCGTCATCTCCCTCCCCCTACGGATTTTGCAAGGACAACTATGTGAATAAAGTTTGATTCCACAATCATAGCAAAAGTCTGTGGTGCATCTGCAATAGGATAAATTATTCGAAAAAATGGAACTTTAATCAACCATAACCACATTAATTAATTAATTAATTAATTACGAGGAATTGATGGGAGGAGGCCGAACCTGCAACGGATTACACGACAACCTGTGCAACGCTACACGTAAGGCTTGCAGGTTGCACATCTAGTCCACCCTTCACGTGTAACAGTTTCCATGAAGAAAAGGTCGTTCTTGTCTCTTATAATCAATTCGTCTTGACTTCTGGAGCAATAATGAAATTCCCGCCATGGAACCATGCAATGGTAACAAAACGCCGTCTTGCAACCTGGACACCTTGTTTCTCTAGTTACATCACCACACTCGTTCAAAACCAACTCAAAGCAGTTCGGGCAGTAAGCTTGTTTACCAACAAACTCCGCTAGAATCTCCGACTAGCAGAGCAAGTCGCACCATCTGACGAACAGTTTTAGAGGCAGGATAGAGCGGCATGAAAGCAAGTCTAGATTGTTGTGCTTATGCATATGTTCAAAGCAGAAATGCGATGCGGCTTACATATCCTGTTACGCATCTTGTTGCTCAAGATTTTTTCAAAACCATCTACCAAACAAAGTCTGTCACGTTACCCATTGAATCAAAGTTTCTTTGGAATTGGAATCGATCATTTGCTCCGTACGCGACTCTCCCATTAAAAACTTCGCAAACTTTTCCGCAAACTCAGTTCCGAAATGGAGTACGTAACTCCATTATTAGTGGATATGTAAGAATTCTTGGCACGACCAAATATGACCATAGGTTTATTTAGACGTTACTGAAGCTGGTGCAAGTTCCATTGAGATAGATGATAAAGTGCATGAACTCAAAGTTTCAGATACAACTCATCCTCAATTGTCAAGGATATATCACATGGTAGACAGATTAAAGCAGCATCTGGAGCAAGTTGGCTGCGTCCCCAGAGCGTTACAAATATCGCAACTGAATAATGATACGCCCGTTCGGTAACCCATTCTGTAGCTGGGATATATATGGGTTCTCTGTGACACGGTTTACCATGGCTATAATAAATAAATAAACCAAGATTAGTATAGCCATGCAGAATTTGAAACTCATCAGCACGATAAATAATGGATAATAGTATATAGTAAAATATATTCTGAAATTCACCATCCAATAATTTTACCATTGTAGTATAGTAACATTAACGGCGAACTACTACAATAATATCAATAGTTTTACCATTGTTTCATAACTTCGTTATATGTAGGCTTTGAATGCGTTTTTCGTGGATTTTAACTCCAACTAAAAAATTCAAAAAAGAAGAAAAAAAGAAATGCACCTTCAAATTCAATAGCTACTGCTGAGAAATCATGATCCAAGCTTTACGCTGCGCTTTTTCTCTAAATCTTAAATATGAAAATTAAAAAAGAAAAGACGAAAGAGACTGGTGGTAATTTTTAAACTTTCTGAAGAGTAAAAATATTTACTAGGGTTTATCAAATAAAAAATATTAAACCTTTTTTACTTTTCGAAATATGCGATGGTAGTTACGACTCATGCCGGCTTTAAACTCTCAAGAGTATTGACACGAACCTCATGGAAAGATTATCATATTTCCTGACGAATTGCGTCTGAATTTCTCCTGAATTGCTCCAGACGAAGCTCATTATTATGAATGAAGAGTCGATTTTACTACCTGCACAATCTCCTTCCGCAGCTCTCAGTTTTCTTGAGCATTTCTGTCATCTCCAGCAGCCAACACTTCTGTTCTGCGTTGGTTTTAGATGGGTGCTTTTGATGGTCAGGGACCTATTGGTCAAAGTCAGGTACCAGGTCTGACAAATTGCAAAATCTTGGAATTTGAAGGATCGACCGCCAGTTGCTTTACTCTGTCATAGATTTGATTGTACAGCAATAACAAGTTTATCTAAGCTCTCAGTGAAATAATAAGAAAGACATCTTGGGTGCTTTCGATGGTCAAAGTCAGGTAGGTTTGTGGACATCCCTATCAGATGATAAAATAGTCAAGGGTTCTCAATCAGTACAGAAAAAAAAAACAGAATCCAAGAAGAATTGTGAAAGTTTCAATTAAAATAAGATGAAAGAAGCGCTAACCCGCAAAAAAACTGGCTGCCTGTAGTTAACTACACAAACAACCCTCAAATTGTACAAGCAAATACTATGACAGCACATGTTGCCAAAATCCTAAACTTATTATCAGCCGGCATTATAGGACTACAAGCCCAAACATTTTGTCGCAGAAGATGGCAAATGATTTTACAAAACTCTTCTTTTCATGGCATCTGGAGTTGACGATGTCATTGAAGGAGACCTCAACGTTACATACAAGCCTGCACTCGCAATCAGATTAAGTATATTAGTCAGGTTCACTAACCATAGTAGGTAATATGCTGAAGATATAGAAATCTGATTGGAACGATGTCAAACAAATACACAGTATTCCTCAAGGTCCGCGCAGACATATCATTCAACAATACCTTAATTTCCCAGAGACAATTGGGAAACATAGCATGACATAATCAGTGTGTTTGTCAAAGAAGCTAGTGTACTTCAAGGCAACTAACAAACCCCGAAATCATTAGCTAAGTTTATGTGGTACATATTGATTCCTAACAATCATTAGAGACATTTATGTGGTAAATATTTCTTATTGATTCCTAACAACTGCTTGTGTCAAACATGCTATGCACAACTCCAGTAAGCAACTGATAAAAATAAGGTGAATCATTATAATTTACCATCATTAGCATTCTTGGATAATCTGGGCAAATCTAGTTTCTCGTTAACTAAGGGAAAGGGATGACTAAGAACTGCCGGAGAAAAAAGAAAGAAAGAAATAGATAGATAGCAAAAGAGAGTGACATACATGTAAATGTAAAGGTGTGCAAATCTTTTTGTTGCCCAGTCAAGACATCTTACTACCTCCCCTTTTCTGTCATTCTTTGACATTGATGGCACATATCCTACTTCTTTGCCCTGCATGTGTATCCTCAAAATGTTAAATATAGAAGAAAAAACAACGGCAATACTTACAATATCAGAAAAAGAACCAAGGTTGGAAGTTTGAACTTTGAATTTGCTTACAATAATAATCTTGGCACTCTTCTTCATACTGAATGCATGAAGTACTAACACAAGAAGTGATTTTGTAGTCTGTTATTGAACTACGGGTGTCAGATATACGTGTTGGCCAACCGTGAGTTCCAACTAAACAAATCTGAAGTTTTTATCGGGTTGGATCTGGTCACCCTAGTCTACTGCTGCTGCTAATAACATATTAGTATCTTTAATTTAGTAGACAAGTAACTTGCTAGACCCTGTTACCAAGTGTAATATTGAACTTCATGGCTGAGTTATCATCTACATTACCCCCTATGGAACCAAGGTCAGAGAATCTTCTTTGGCTCTCAAACTGGCAACACCAGAGTGCCCATAAAGATAGAAAAAAGAATTGGAAAAAATAACACAAAGCGGATCACCAAAACCATCAGATTTACATGCCCATAAGTTTAACTATCTCAGTCAGTAATAATATCTGTGATTCTATGAACGGGATTTATCAATTCACCTAGGATTTACTATTAACAAGAATCATATATAGTAATAGCTAAAGAATGAACAGCAACAACATTGGTTATTGGTTACCATTTGAATGTATCTTTGGTGTAATCCGAGGATTCTCAGCCGGTAAAGTGTACACTGGGTCCATGGTGCAGTTGGCAGCAGTCCTCCTCGCTTCTTCATTTTTCTCGAACCTACCACCTTGTTAGCATACAAGGCACTTCGATCTGCTTTGCAACTTCTCTTTAGTGTTTTCATCCATGTTGCTGTATTTGGTGTCTTTGCGAATTCTTATACTCTTTAGAAGATCCCTAAGTCATCACCAATTTATAGAAAATATCCAAGTAATTAGCATAATATACATAACCAGAAGAACCAGATAACACTATCTATATAATGTATTTTCTATAAAATTAGTGTTCCCACATTTTATAGAATTCAACAAGTAGAAAAAGGTTGAAACTCAAAATTTTAAGTTCGGAAATAATATCGTGCTTCTACAACAATAACAAAAATTCAGATGTATGTTCTACTGTTGTTTTAACAATGACAAAAATTGAACGAACAATGGTACTAAATGAACATATGTGATATCATATCAGCAACTACATAAACCGAAGCATGGCTGGTGCATTTCGCACAACAAACAGTCTGGATGCAAATATCTGGTAGTAAATTTGTCCAAATTTCAACAACACCAATTCATATTAACAATAGGGCCCGAAAAATGAACATTTATGATGTGTGTATGTATCATACCAGATGCACTTTAGGGAGGAATTCATAAGGTAAGTACTCTAAACCCCAATTATAACTCAAAAATCTACTATAACAAACAACAAATAACGAGAAGAATGAACCTTCAAACTACAAATTGCAGAAGTACTTCCATCCTGAAGTCCCAATAAGTACCTGAAGAACATATTCAGAGCCAGATTAGTTTCTAAATCACTGGAAACCGGGGTTAATAATAATCATAATCAAAAATTAACTGTGGATTTATTACCTGAAAGTGGGAACAAAATGATACAACAGCTAAAAAGATAATTTAATAATGGTTGGAACATGAACTCATTCTTCTCAATCCTCATCTGTGAAGTTTAGCCTTCTAAACGGTAGATATGGGATTTCCCCTTCTTCACCGGCATCAACGGGTATAACTGAGTTTTCTGAACTCCTGTAACCGTCTTGAAAGGTATGGTGAAACGCCATGGTGTTCAATAGTCCATTAAATCGGGGATTTCTTCCAATTAGTCAAACGAAATCCTCATTATCCCATGATAAAGCACAGTTTAATATTTTGATGCTGATTTCATCCGTCCGGATTCTTTGATAGGATCAGTATTCAATCTTCCGGTATCCTTATATTATGGATCTTTGTTTTCTTTCTCCTAAACAAAACTCTTTTTTGAGAATCAGAGTCAGAGAGTCTTGGGAAAGTGGTGGTGGAATCAAGAGGAAAAGGAAGAAAATCGGAGACATCGAAAGAGAGAGAGAACGAGGTGAGGCAGAGGAAGCGGCAGCAAATGAAAGAGTAAAGGGGTTAGGGTTTGTTGGTAGGAGGGAAGGATTCATTTTCAACAAAGACGCAAACAACCATTGGAAGGTCTAGGAATTACTCATAGTTTTTTCTTTTTACAAGTCTTTTGTTTTTTTTGTTGGGTACATTATCTGGATGTCCCTACTTTTGACACCCAATAAAAATATCTTTATATAATAATAAATATGTCACTACTTTTTAATAACCTTATCCATTTAAAATTAGATTATCTTAATACCCTCATCCACATAATATTTTTTTTTATTTCAAAATGGAACAAATTTCTTCATCTACCACTTCACCACCACCACTAGCACCACCACCACCAACATTCAACTACCATTCCACCACCACCGTTCAACGACCACCACCTACCAACCACCACCACCACTCCTTCACCACCACCATTACACCACCAACGGTCCTCCACCACCACTAATATGTCGCCGCCACCACTACTAGTTCGTCGTCGCCGCCGCCGCCACCACTGGTTCAGATATTTTTGGATCAACAACAGTAGTTGATCCAAATAAAAATAGATACAATAGTAGAGGTTGATCCAATTTAGGGGATCAACAACGGTAGTTGATCCAAAAAAAAAGGATCAACAGTAGAAGTTGATCCAATTTAGGGGATCAACAATGGTAGTTGATCCACTAAATTGGATCAACAATGAAAGTTGATCCATGTAAATGGAGTAAACTTGGCGTGAGTCGAACACGCATCATCTGACATGGAGTCAGAGCACCACAAGTTCAACATTGGAAGAAAATTACATGATTTAAACTACAAGCATGATTATACTTATCCAAAGGAAATATTGTCAACAATATGAGTTGAAAGGATCAACAACAATAGTTGATCCCATAAAAAATTAGATCAACAACAGGAGTTGGTCCCATAAATGGATCAACAACTGTAGTTGATCCCATAAAAATTGGGACAACAACAACAATTTATCATCACATGTAGCTTCATAAACAGCAACAACTTCAACACCATTAACTCGAATCCTTCATTATCAACACCAGTGCATATCCGGCCATTTAGCCATAAATCCCAAGACAGCACCGCACTGCATCATCAGATTAATGCTTATATTACAGCACAAATACAAATCACTAGTAATCACGCTAGAACATCTTCAAATGTAGCTACTCAAGCACACTTTTATTTAGCTCAAAAGCCAGATTGACATCATTCAAATCGATAAATTCCCCTAACACATATAAGGTTTACCATCAGCAATGGATGTTTTCCCTTGTTGAAATGTTCATTGTTATTAATTACCAATATCACGGAAAAATTCATCAATAACATATTGTACTCTAAAATCATTAACCGAAAAAATATTTGTTGTGCTAGAATGAGTATCAATGTATCATCACCAGAATTACTAGCTGAATTGCAACCCCAACATATTGATTTCATTACCATCGCGCTCTACAAAAAAAAATCCCAAGAAAAATTCACCAAAAAATCCAAACAATCCCAAAAACGTAACATCAATTTAGTTCACCACCACCACCAACTCCTCCGGCACAACAACCACCAGGATTAGTTGTTTCTCTATCAACGAGATTAATTATTAAACTCCAATTAATAAAAAATGCAGATCTTAAAACCGAAAATTACCTGAAATTGAATCCAAAATCAGATCATCATTTCCTAAATCTTCAACTAAATTAAAAAGAGGAACTTTTAGTTTCTGCATCTTATGAAGATTCACGAAGAGCTCTCCTGTAAGAAAAAACAATTTCACCTCAAAACACATATTAATATGGGGAATCAAAGTTGGGAATAAAATGAAAAACGTAATTAACATATTAGAAATGATCCGATCTGGATCTTAATAGCTAATCAATTTTCACCTAAATCAGATTGGGAATCAAAGTTGAAAATGAAGTGATAAGGAATTTCAGTAGTTAACTTGGAATTGGCGGCGGCGAAAGTGGTAGTAGAGATATATATGTGGTGGTGGTGATGCCTGTAAAGAGAAACAAAAATGTTTTAGATCTTATATTATAGAAATAGGTGATAACTCAACGTGTTTCGGACTTATTCAAAACGGATATTTCTGGTATTAATGAGTAAAATTAGTTTCCTCAAAACGTTGAAGGATATAACTATTATTGTCAGGGAAATTTATGTAGGCCCAACAAAAGTAAGGACAATAATTCAATTTTCACTTTTTTTTTCCATTTTTGGTGATGTATCCGGACGCCTTATCAGTATCGGATACTTGGAGATACTTAGCATATCTTATGGGTAGTCCCCGAATAAAGACTAACTCTTTCATATGAAATAGGACTCGTTCATATGAACGAGTAAAATGGAAGAAACACTAAACGGGGCACTTTCCCCCGTCAAAAAAAAAAAACCCTAAAACACCTACTTAGACGGGGGACTTTCCCCCGTCAAAAAATAAAAACTAAAATACCTACTTAGACGGGAGACTTTCTCCCGTCAAAATAAAAAAAAAAACTAAAAAACTACTTTGACGGGGGACTGTCCCCCGTTTGGTTCAAAAAGTTGCAAATTTTTTTGTCGGGGGACAGTCCCCCATCTAGTGTTAAACTCCCAACCACTCGTTCAAATGAACGAGTGCATGAACGTTTTTGTGGGAAAAGGGGACTAAACACTACCCATAAAAGCCTCTAATTTGATCAAATTGGTAGTGCCCTCTTTCATTTGAAAGAGTGACACTACCCATAGAATTTGCTCTCAGGGAACCTTCAAAAATTTGTTTATAGTAATCTTCGTTTCCTTTCATGAAAAAGAAAAATTATACGAAAGGAGAAAGTAGAATGTGGGATATCAATGGAGATGCATTTGATCCACTATATGGTGTGGGAGAATTTGAAATTCCAAATTTTTCACTTGACGAGCCGGAACTAGAAGGAGTGCTCTTTAATGATTTTTTCTTTTTATATTATGTGATTCTTTTTGCTAAAATAAATAATTATTAAATTGAATATTTTTAATAAATAAACGTGTCACTATGTATCTCGTATCCTTATTTTTTTTAAATGACGAATCTCCCTATTTGTATCGTTGTATAAGTATTCATGCTTCATAGGTTCTTTCTTTTGGGAAACAATAGTGTTTGTTTTCATAATGGAGTACGCCAGTACCCGTAAAGCCATAATAACGAGGCAATATCGAATTTTCGTAGTTTATTAAGGAAATTTGGGATTGACAATCCACAAAAACCTGGAACCACCCGAATTTCCATAATCAAATTACTCTTCGTGACTCTATGTGATTTTATTTTTTAAATAATTGGATGCTTAAAAATAATGCATGCACTTTTCTTGGGGTAGGCACAGTCCAAAGCAACTATTATGGCAGAGAAACCCATTCATTTCTAATAGTTAGGTGAGCCATAACTATTAGATGTGCCGTATGCGTTGGCTATCCTATGGCTTGCGGAAAAGGAGTATCAGGCCAATTAGGGTTAGGCGGGTATTCAGTATCCGGCCAAATATCTTATATTTTTTGCTTAAGTTAAATATTGGTTGAATACTCTGTTTTCTCCGGATAATACTTCGTTATTGTGATACCTTTACGACTTTATTTTTATGGGAATCAAGTTGAGAAACGGTTTTATATTTATTCACTTTTGGCATGTACATATGACAATAAGATTTTTTTTTGAGGTGATTTTTAGCCTAGAAATTATAATATTATTTCCACGAATATATGACTTTGAGAAACCATAACTTTCGCACTGACCTTTTAAAGTGGAACATTGATAAGTATGGTCTATGTACTTTTGTGACTGTTATTATATAGGTGGAATTCAGAATAAGAATAATCGGAAACTTTAGAGAACAAAAGACACAAGAAAACAGATTCGAAGAAATATCTTCTCTAGATTATGAACAAGAAAATTATTACAATTCTCTCTTTATTATGCTCACAATCTCGCTAAACAGCGGAAAAAAATATAAAATATTTTGCTAAGCTTGTTTGTACAATAATCTAGTATTGCCTCACAAATTTTTCTCTAGGTGATTTGTCTCACAAAACTCCCTCTCTAGGTGTATTTGTATCACAAACAATACTACCTAGATGTCCTTAGCAACATCTTTATTTATAGCTTTCATTTGGTTTCCCGAACCTTATAAGAATCTATTTCCTTATCTAGAAATTAATAATTCCTTGTATAGGTATATTTCCTTATTTAGGAATATTTATATAAGAAATATTCCCTTCCTAGTTATATTTATCTAGGAATATTATCTTGCTTATGAATATTTCCTTATCTATTAATATTTCCTAGTCTAAGATTATTTCCTTAAATCAGTATTCCCTCGTAAAATACAATTATACCCTCAATCTAATTTGAGGATTACTAAATTCCTAAAAGAAGAAAAATACACATGTACCATACATCTATTAGCATTTATATGGCATTCCCCATTCTAGGGCATGGGGGTGAACAATATAGTCACCATCTCAAGAAATTCATAAAACAGCTCTCAATCAACATAGTTGCTAATGCGGGTACCATATTGCATGGGGGTTACCAACCCATGAGTCAAGGGATGTTTTTGTCCTATCTAGTTTTTGGCACACCCATCAAGCAATATGATACCCCTATTATCAGTGTTGTTAATCAGGATGCTTGAACCTAGAATCCAAATGAGGAAGAAAAAAAAACACCAAAAGGGTAGGTCGCGACTACTTAACATCGCAGACTTCAAATTAGTGTTGAGCAAATTCAGTTAAAAAGTCTTTGGTAATTTTGTAATTTATCTCCATTGTGGGTCAAAATCTGGGACACTTTGTTTTTGGTTGTCTGTAAATATAAATAGCTAATGGAGGTTCTAAAGTCTAACACATAATATGAATATTAGACCATAAAATGGGCTTGTTTTGTAGTATTTATGATTATAAATAGTTCAATGATTTTGATACAATTATTTCTATGATAAATTTTGACAACAACTAAATTGATTATCTTAGAAAAACATTCTCCAATTAACAAGGACGCAAGAGTTTTTTAATCCGCTATTGTTTTTGTTTCTCCATTGATAGTTCAGAAAAAATAAGAAGTAAAAGCTCAAATCAATTTTGTTAGAAAATAATTGATTATGATAATTTTTAAACATAATTTTTTTTCTATTTATGATAATAATGGGTTTTTTCTCAATTATGATTAAAATAATCAATTATTTTTTGCAGTAGAATATAATAGGGAAAGGGAAAGAGGTAGAGAAATAGAGGGTTTCCATTGATAAGAGTTATGTGGTTACATGGATATCATATCTTTGTATACATGGAGAAGGGAAAACCAAAAGACTCTTGTTTTGGATCACACATCCATGGGCATGGGCCCTTTAACACTCCCCCTTGTGTGGTTCAACAACTAAACTTTATACACGGTGCTTCACATATAGTGCTTTGAATGTAGTTCTTCAAATGTCGTTCTCTCCTTGATGACTTGTGCCGAAATCAATTACCTTACTAAAACTTTAAAAAGGAAAAACCCAATGGGATAAAACCTTGGTACAACTCGTCACATGTAGTACTTCACATGTTGTCTCTTACTTTACATGTAATTCATCACATACAATACGATCTTCACAGATCGATGAGTCTAAGTTAATTGCATTCTTAAAACTTCGCCAGGGAAACCCAGAGGGACAAAACCTGAACTAAATAAAAAAGAGTACAATATTAAGCAAACTTAGAACGTAGTTGGAATCGAATATGTTGCCTCATTAAAACCTTGACAAGGAAAAACCAAATGGGATAAAACCTTGACGAAGGGAAAAGAGTACAACGTAACAGATGCAAGTAAAGGTGATTTGCTGCAGATGATCACCTTGTTCCGTTTAAGTTGACTAGTTGCTTCACAACTCATAAGGAAGAAAATCCTTGTAGGAAAGACAATAGCCTTAGTTGGGAAATTACTTCCCGGTGTTTGTTGTTGTCTCACTAAAAACCTTTCCGAGCAACAAAACCCTGTGGGAAAAAGTAACCTTGGTGAAGGAAAAGAGTTCAACACACCATTAGATGCTCCCCGTGATGTCAAAAAATTTTCATTAGTCTAATGCAGTCAAAAGGAGTTTATGACACTTTACTTTGGTGACTTGGATGTTTATAGAACCATGTTGTTGATTCTGAAAGTTACGTTTCTTAACGGACTATCGTGTTTCATTTCTTTGATTCAGATATTTTCAATAATACCAACGCGATCTTTATGTCTTCAACGTTCAACATACTTGATGATTTTAGTATTGTCTCGCTAAAAACCTTGTCGAGTAACAAACCCTTTGGGAAAAACTATTCTCGATCGAATGGAAAAGCGTACAACACGGCTTCAATTTCGAAGTAAATTATGTCGACATCATATCCTTGGATCCTCCCCATGATGTCAGCATCTCCCCTGATTACTTTCAGAGTTGTTCCAGACTGTTCCTTTAGTCATGTACTTTTCGAAACTGAATATCGGTAATGACCTAGAAAATAGTCTACCATATCTCCCCCTGATTACGTTCGTCGGAGAAGAGATTATTGTTCCTTTATAATCAACAACCTTTGGGTTGCACTTTCATTAGCATTAGTTTTTATATCTTTGAATGGATAAAACAAATTTATGTCAATGGTTACTTTTAAGCACATGATTGCATTCACTATACCATTCCAATGACGTTGCGTTGGCGCTGAGCTATATCTAGCTAACAAGTTCATTGAGGATGTAACATTAGGTCGAGTACATTATGATAAGTACAATAATGCGTCTATTATACTTAGATAAGGAAAGTTCATCTCCCGACCCAACTTCGTCATCTTCCTTTAGACGAATTGGTCATTTATGTACATTTGAAACTCGACTAATCATGGGAGTGCTAGCATCATGCACGCCCTTATTAAATTGCCTGACAATGGACATACACAAACTGGTGGAATAATATACCACAAGCTTGGTCTTCTAGTTTAGAACATAGATAAGATCGAGATTTCCCAGGATTTTCATCACAAATTCAGATTTTAAATAACTTGTAAGATCTCTTATTCCATTAAAAGTACTTATCATGTCCATACTGTCGACATAGATAGCTATAATTTTGAATCAGGAACTTAATTATTTAATACGCATGGCACGAAACCTTACTTGTTTATCCCTTCCCAATCAAATAGTCACTTTGACGGATATACCACATCCGCCTGATTGTTTAAATCAATAAGTGAGTGTTCCAGTGTAACTGCAAACACACTCCGTGGTTTAGAGTCATTCGACTTGGGAAGCAAAAGGCCATCATGCACTTTTGCAAATATCTTTGAGTCTAAATATCCAGAGATATAACCACATCTATTATGTTTCAAGTTCTTTTGAAATTACCAAGCAAACTAATTAACTGAACATTATGATGTTCAAAAGAGTAAGCGATCCAGGGGTTTGTGACAAACCTCGCGCCACAAGGTGATTCTTTATACTTTAAGACCTCATTCTTCTCACTATACTTTCTGACAAATAATCCCACAGGCTTTACACTAGGTTGGTTAGCACTACCACACCAAATACTCATATATTTGTCAAAGAACTGAGTTCTGCCTGGATTGCGTAGGCCAAATATGCTATTTATTTGAAATTAATCAAAATAAAGCATGGTTCGATCTCATTGTGCTCTACTTCTGGAGCAACTATTTATGAATTATATCATTATTGTGCATGCATGATCCTTCCATTGACTCATATGCATTCTCATAATCCGTCAGGATTTCTTTGTTCTCTAGAATAATTTAAAACTTCGGAGCGTCCTCCAGTTTGATTCATGGACATATTCAGAGGCAATCTTATGAGATTATTTTTGATGATATAAATAATTTGTGCCTTACTCACCTACTTCTTTTCTAGGTGAGGATTAATCGAACCAAGTGGTCTCTCCAACTTTCTTTATGTAGCCACGGCCTCAACCAAACTTCCACTGAGTATAGTTGGAACACCTTAGTATATGGTGTATATCTCATATTGAGGATTTGTAACTTTGCAGGTAGGTTTGCAGCTGGTATGTGTGATCTCATCACTTTAGCAACATCAATGTACATTCTGAAGAATGAATATTCTTTATCACTTCACATTTACATTTGTGGAGCACAAGAATCAATATGAGACACAGTGGGAATACACCATGACAATTCCTGTCGTTCCCTTAGAAAATACTTTTTCTTATCTCCCCCTAACGACGGGAAGACTGTCTCATTAAACTGATAACTCGCAAATCTAGCGGTAAGAGATCTCTTTCCAAACGTTTTAAAATGCGGATAATTGTTGGGAACTCATTTCCAACGTAACTACTTAACAGTTTTGAAGACCCATCATAGTACGATGTGGATTCGTAATGGCACATATATAGTGCAACCAAAAATGCGTAAGAACACGAATGTCAGGCTTAAATCCAGTTACTAGCTGGTACGCAGAAAAGGTTGACTAATATTGGATTCTAAAAATGAATTAAGTAAGATGCATGTAATATTGCATATCCCCAAAGCAATAAAAGATAGGTTGGTGCGCATAACCTATTCCTTAGGCACCATCTGTAACCTTTGATGGTAGCCTCTGCGAGACCATTGGGTATAAGATGCTCTATATTGATCCTATTAAACATGCAATATTCATTAAGTCCTTTTGATGTAAATTATCTAGCATTAATAAGGGTGGTGAGCTTTTGCACTTTGTATTGTGTAATATGTGCTAGGAGTTTTTAAACGCAAATTTCTTGGGAACTATAACTAGTCCAAAATGTCAAAACATTCACCAGAGCCATAAGTCACTTTAATGGTCCGCATTCTGCATGAATATTTTTCAAAATTTCACCTTGTTATCTTTGTAATATGGATTGTTTACCATTTTCATCTTAGGATGGTTTCGATCCTATTATACTGAAGACTTTGTAAAATGAGCGATATGCTCTCTTACTTAAAAGCATAATAGGAGGAGGGAGTTGTGCATCTGGTACTTTAGAAAACGCTTATTGAGAGATATTCCGTTACTTCGCATTTTGTCAATCTTTTTCCTGTTATCTCGTCCAGCGATGTGCGTATGAGTCCTTTCAAAACGAAACATCATGTCACAACCAAAGTGCCTTTATGGTTATGTCAAAGTCTATATGAGTCAGTTTCCAACATTTCATCGTCGGAGTCAATATGGATTCAATAATCCACATTAATAATATAGTGATTTACATTTCACTAAATTGACTCATTAGTCTCTCTAAAGTATGTTTCCTTCCAAATACAGTAGTGACTATAAAAGATGCAATCAATTACATTATCATCACAGTCAAGTTTCACATGATATCCATTTGCATGGGTTTCTTTGGAATTTAACAAGGTGTGATTCTCTCTTGGTACATATAGAGATTTTGTGACGTCTTTGTTCTATCTTGAAAACAATTTTTTTGAGCAGTGTTGCGCTTGATGATCTAATCCTCGTAGTCACATTATAAGGAAATAGTTCAACAACTAGTTTAAATTCCTTAAGCTAGTAGAAGAAAAACAACTGTGAGTTAGACATTTGGGTCTTGAGAGTTTTAACAAGTGGTTTGGCCTTATTACGTAATAAAAGTGGGACTCAACTCAAGTACTTTAGACTGAATATATATTACATTTCACACAATATATCTCAGTGCTTTAGAGAATTTATATCTCGTGTTTTCATTCCATGGGTACAAATATTGGATCTAGTTCAACAGAATAAGATAGTCAATTGGCCCGGAAAATTTCTTTTTGCCATTAAAGTTGATGTGTAAATTATTTGTTGCTATGATACACACATTACTTTGTATATATCAACACCTATGACCAGGTGCATTTCTGACTCTTTTATTTATGATGGGAGCTAGAATTAAATCTTAGCTTCATCCCATATTCAGCTGATACCTGTACTTTGGTGTCATTACTACTTGGGAAAAATACATCTTTGTCTCATGATATATATGTCTCTTTTCACATGCTTTATATGAGTCATTACGTCTAACCCTTATTATTTCGGGGTTCTTTCCATTTTCAATTTTTCTATAATTAGCTTAATTTGAGAAATTTCTTTATCTCAATAGGCCAAGATAATCTCACTACACATGTCAACCAATTACTTTAGGTTGAATAGATTACTAAAGATAGTTCTCTTGTTGTCATATTTCAACACATACTGGTTCGTTAGTATCATGGATGAAGTAGAGAAATGAAAATTTTCTGACTCATATCATCTTTTGTGAGTTCTTCCACAAAAATTGGAATACATGTGATTTTATTTGAATGTATCTTTTGAAACTACTAACTGATTCATAGTCGAGCAAGTGGATTACATTCCACGGAACATTCAAATTTTGGGAAGAAAATATCAAGTACGCAATAATAGTGCTCAAGTACTTCTAAACCACAAATACATACATTTGAATCGAGTTTGTAGATGCTTCTGTTGTGCCTGAAAATTAATATAGATGCTTCTGTTTTGCCTGGTAACAATTATGCTGGAATTGCTCTAATAATAAGAGATTTTACAGGTCAATTGGTGGAGGCATGGACATAGGTAGAGAGAGTCAGGGATATAACTCAGGCTGAAGTTGTTGTTGTGTTTAAAGCTCTTCAATGAATCATTCAACTCCAAATTCAGAATGTCATCGTGGAAGGTGATAACAAGAAAATCATGGTTAGCATCAATGACATGTGTAATATCTCTCCTTGGGAAGATGATAATATTATTAAAGAGTGTCAGCACCTTGTCAGTTGTTTAGATAATGTTGTTGTTTGCTTTAGAAATAGGAAGTGTAATCAAGTGGCAGATCTTCTTGCCAGGTTTGCTAGGACAAACAAATGTAGTAGGAAATGGAGTATGAATCTCCCTGAGTCTGTTAGAGTCAAGATTAAAGCAGAAAAGGTTATGATGTAACTCTCTTGCCGTTTTCAGGATTTTAATGAATATTTGTGTGTTTTTTTTCAAAAAAAAAAAAAGAATCGAGTTTGTACAAACAATTGTACAAAATACATCATTCAACTATAGCCAATATTATATTCAAGAGAACTAAATAACATTAACCAAAATTCTCAATGAACGAGGTCAACAGTCATAGTTTAAATTGACCGTTCATTTGATATGGATTTATCTTAAAACAAAACAAACACAACTAGGTATGTTCTAAAAAACAGATAAATAAGACCAAGAATATTCGGTCTTTAGTTACATACCTCACATTTCTGGTTCCCACCCTACCTACAGACTTAGTCGCGCACGTCCCAAAACCGGAAAACTGAACAGGACAGGAACATGTTGTACCGGGTCGACTGGATCAGACTGAGTTGACCAGGTCTCTGGTTCGGACTGAATTGACCAGGTCGGAGATTTTACATGCGCGGCTATTCTTCTCCTCAGAAACGCCAACAGACTCCACCTAAACAAGTAAATCTAGATCCGCAAGCCAATCACAGATCACAAAAACCGGTGATTCAGATTAAAGATTAAGGACTAAACGTTAATCAAAGAAATCCTAAATTTACAGATTACATTAATCAAAGTAATTTCAAAGAAACTCCCTGACTGATATGATTGATACAAACACAGTATTCGATAATAATCCCTAATCAGTACGACCAATCAAAATAACCCCTGATTCATAATCAAAACAATTTTTCCCATGGATTTTATAGATCCAAGATATAATTTCTACAGCATAAATTCAAATCAATTTTTCCCATGGATTTAACAGATCCAATATATAAAGATACAATTATATTGGATATGCCAAAATCAAAAACAGGAAAAGGAAAAAAAACTATATGAGAAAGTATATACAACTTATATGATTGATTTGATTTCAACGAAGATTTCTTAGCTAATTGATTTCATTCCAGCGCAAAAATAAATAAATAATACCAACCGATCGAATTTAGCTCTCCGATATAGTATCGTGCATGATAACGTTTTGCAGTAGAATATAATAGGGAAAGGGAGAGAGAGAGAAAGAGAGAGTTTCAATTGATAAGAGTTATATGGTTACATGAATATCATATCTTTGTATACGTGGAGAAGGAAAAACCAAAAGACTCTTGTCTTGGACCACACATCCATTGGCATGGGCCCTTTAACATTATTATAAATTTTACCAGACACTCGTATAATGGCCGGATTATAGGTTAAATAATTGATTATGAGTTAAAATGGTTACCAAACACCCCCAATAGGAAAAATGAAAAATGTAATTGGTTATTTTAAGCACAAAATATTTTTCTTGTCATCATATATCTTTTTTTTTCTTTTTACAATCGTTTTTTCCTACTTAATTTGTTCATTCTAATATCTGGGAGAGGTACTTCTTATAGCCAAAGTTAACCTAGAAACACCTCTGCTTTTTGGTAAGAGTCGCAGGTCCACTAAATATGTACTATAATATGACAACACTAGTGATGAACCTATGAGAAACTTCAAAGGTACCATTTGACCAAACCGATTCAGTGAATATGAGAAACTAATTACTTCATACCATACGTATTTTAAACATGTTCCCGTATACACCTGTTTTTTGTTCGAGTGTTGAACCTGTATGTGGTGTTGCATTTGTTCCTAGTGCTTGTTGAGAGCTCTTTGGCTTGGGAATAATTCTCTACACGTGTTGAAGTTGTATGGGATCATTTGTAAATGTCGCGTATCATCCTAGAGTGCAGTTAAATCATTTTTTCGTAGTAAATAAGAATGTTCCCTATGGATCGTTTTGCACCCTTTAAAGTCACACGTGAATTGTTGTTGTATTATAGTCCTCCTTTGGTTTAGAATGAGCCCTGCAAAAGGTAATTTCGTATAACGCATATGTAAAATCTTATTTGATATACATGGTTTTTCATCTTTATTATTAAATTTGTGCATTCCTTATCTATTGGATCATTAGGGTGTTGATTCTTATAAGTTTCCAATTTCTTAAATTCGCGGAGGCTATACATCAGATGCTTGGGTTACTGAAAACAGAATCAGTTTTGCCTTCTTGTCACTGGAGCATTATACAATATACACAAATTAAAAAGGACCTGCCAACACAACATTAGATCCAACATTATAAATGGTTTGTCAACTATATGTGATAGTAATGGTCATGACCTTCGTGGTAACCACCGTTTGCCTGGTAAAGACACATGTGATACCCGTACAACCTAGATTTCTATAGTATAAGAGTTAAAAAAGCTTTTATTATTTGTTGATTAGCATGAAACACTTGCGAAACATCAACGAACCTTTGGTGTACTGCAACTCGCAATCGTGAAGCAACATGCGAGGATGGGGAATCCGCATGTACTTGCTTATATCATGCAAACTTTTATTATTTTACATAATATGATAGTAAAGAATAAACGTCGTCCAGGTACATGACTACGACACATGACTTCCAACAACACCAGTGGAAATATCCAGAGAACGTAGTCAAGAACCTTAAAGATATCATTAGCTGATCAACATCGTAACGCTACGAGCGATATGGATATGCATTTTTTGTTGTACAAAATATGACTTGATAAAACACGTATGGATTAATCTTGGAGATAATTTAGAAGTTGGGGAAATCTATCGCTCAATTTGAATTTGAATTTCCTATTGTTCTTCTTCTCTTTTTGGTTTTTTTTCTTAACTTATTATGTATGTTTAAAAACGTATTTAGAATTGTTGTATTTAGATTAGACTATGTATTGTGATGCTTAATTTTCGTTGCGTTTGCATTTTACTTTATCTTTAATGATAATTGAATTATTTTATCAACATGATTCAATTTATAAACAACAAAATACATATTTAATTTAAAATTAAAAGAGTTAATTAGTGTTTGGATCGTAGATTTTGGTATGTCTTAGGATTTGGTCCTAAGTTTGTCAAATTTTGAGTTTGGGTCGTTGACCCGTTAGTCAACTGGATTTTATGGTCAAACTGTTAAAAGAGTGAACGTCAGTTAAGGTTAATATTAACCCTGTTTAGTATATGAAAATGAACAACCGAAAGTAATCCATTGTGTGGTGGCATCAATCTCTCTTTAGGGTTTATTTCTTTAGCATCTCTGCTCTACCTTCTTCCCATCATCATCATCAGCATCATAAACTGCATCAACAATACCTTTGGGAGCAATTCTGACCAAGTAAGATCAGTAAGACAGTAAGCTATACATGATTCCTCCCATAAGTGATTCTTCCCATTTTCAGTATATCCCACCAAAGTTTAGTCGGTGCCGATGGAATAGCTTAATCTTTCTCATATATCACGACTTGATAGCATTGGGTCTTCCCACGGTTATAAATCATATAATCCACATACATACCATCTCTCATATTTCTCATATCAGTATACCATCAACATTGTCAAACTCTTCTTCTCAAAAGCCAACATACATAATAGAAAAAGGAAACAATTTTAGAAAATACATAGAAAATCCTCCATAGATTCAATTTTCAAACAACACTCTCATCTATTCAATACTGCAATTCAGAAGCCTAGTTTATTTTTTTTTCCTGAAATCCCTAATTCCACTATAGAAATACCGAAAAATAATTTGTTTCAAGTTAAAAACATCAAGCTTTCATCACAAAACATCATGGTATTCTTCTTCGAATCTTCCTAAAATCCCTGAGAATTTATCTCTTATCAACGAATCGTCATAAAATTTGAGGCGGTGTGTTCCAGTACTGTTAGGGTTATTTTTTGAATTATCAGAACTGGTCTTTTTAGTCACATCTCTAGACGTTCATTTTGAGTTATTCACTGAATGGCAAACATGCAACTAAAATAGTAACAGACGTTAACACTCTCAGCAGCTTGACCAGAATATCCAGTTGACTAACGGGTCAACGATCCAAACTCAAAACTGGACAAATTTAGGACCAAAATACTAAGACATACCAAAATCTACGACCCAAACACTATTTTACTCAATTAAAATTCCAAATAATAAACTATATTTTATTAAGTTAATAACATGATTTGATTAATTATAAGCAACGAAACGAAATACATATTTGATTTGAAGCTAAAACTCCAAATAATAAATTGAAAACACAAATTGTTAAACAAATAATAATTAAGGAGCCTAGTAAGATTGGTCTCCTCTAATCCAATTTTGTATTATCTCGTCTTTTCATATTGTGATGTAGTATTTTTGTTGGTCATCATATTAGGAGACATCCATCGCCATTAAGTGAAATTCTTCATATTCTTCTCTGTTTGTATCAAGTCTTGCATCTCTTGCCCGTTTCATAGATTTATCTTTCTCTATATCTCTTGCCGCAATCTCATATTATCTCCACCACAAGCTTCATCTGTGATTGTAATTTGAAATGAGCATTGAAGTTTGTTTTTCTTTGATCTTTTTGTCCAACATTCATCTTGGGTTCATTTCTTGCTTTCCATGTTAAAAGTAATGACTTCTCCTACATTTTTATCATTGGGCAATCATATGGAATATTGATTTCGTATGTGCCCTTGATGTATTAATATTTGTGACGAATTGAGGTTCCGGTTCATACTCTTATTTGTCGTCATCTTCATGATCTAGAGAATCTCTGCTAGAATCGAACATATACGTCTTTTGTAGTGTGAATTTTGGAGTTTCTTCCCAAAATCACAACTTGGCTTCAGTTAATTATATGTTATTGATTTAATAAATTAATATTCATTTGCATGTAATTAATTTATTAAAAGAAAAATATAAATAAAGGTTGTTTACTTTCATGTTCTCGTCTCACCTTTCACACCTTTGCAATGTATATCCAAACAACTTTACATATTACTTGTGATTGACTGTGAGGGAGGTTGTAGTCCATTTAGGTGTGACATGGAGTGTAGATATGATTTTCTTTCCGATTCTTCTCTGCAGCATATATGACTTCTAATTGATCCATTCCGATATGATCGTGAGATATTGATAAATGAGCTTGTCACAAAGTAATATATTCGATTGTAGAAAAATTAGGATCACGTTCGTTAGTTGCCGTGAGATTTTTTATTTTTATTTTGAAGTAAATTTCCATTAGATGAGGACATAGTTTTCAGTAAAAAAAAACATTGAGATACAAAATGATGGAAGGAACAAGATTTTTATCGATTGTTAAAAAAGAGTCGTTAGAATAAGATCAAACAGTCCGAAAACTAGACATTATTTCTATAAAAGAATATTCAAAAAAATTAACCGCATTTTGGATTACGTTTAGCCATAGATACAAATATAAAGTATGCTCGTCTGGAGCGCGGACTTAATTAACTCTCAAATACATTGGAGATTTGATGCTTAATATTAGGCATATCTAAATTATGTTTCACCAAACACAATTTTAATTAACGCTAGAAACAAACGTAAATATTAATTGCGCCTGGTTTTTGGGTAGAGAAACTGCATCTAACCCCGGGCGAAGTTATAATCTCCTATAGGCCAAATGTGGCGACCTTTTTTAATTTCTTTAACATTTGGATTTTATAAATCTCCCCATTGAGTCTCATTTTTTCTTCTCACTATTTAGCTATTATAGCTGTTAGAGCATTGCTCGGTCGAACTCTCATGCGTTGCTATCTCAAGCATGTTTGTCAATGTTAGTGATCAAAACTATAAGTCTTGATTTCTAGTCTACTGTAGCTAAGTCTCGGACTAGGATAGTTAATTTAGTTGAGCTCAAGGACTCCATGGCGATTCATCATACAAGACTAAGATCTACTCAAGGAACCGGTGGAACTTCTCGACAAAAAGGTATGTGGAGACTTGAACTTATCTGTCACTCAAAAGTCTATCTATTCTATCTCCTACTCTTTGAGACAAAAAGTCGTATGCTATATATATAGACTATGATTATACACATTTAGTATTTCAAGCCGAGTATACCTCGCCTATCTATATCTCGAAATATGTGTTGCTAAGCTTTTCGCTTCGACCAAGTTTATCTTTACCTAGTGACGAAAGTCATGATATGTTTCAATCACTTTGAAAATTGCTTTGACGAGAAATGGTGTAACAACTATATAACGTCCTCTAAGAATGTTTCAATGATTGGAATGAGAGTTTAGATTACATAACCAATGGTGGACATAAGCATTGTTGTGGAAACACAGTTATGTATAAGTCCTATTCCTTGAACCAAAGTTTTTCGAACTTTGTTGATCAAGAGAACCGGAAGAATGGCAATTGCCAAGTCCGCGAAATCAGTCCACGAACTTCCGAAGTTCTCAAACCCGAGAATTTCTGCTGGAGTTGACAAACTAGTTTGTGAAGCTAAGTCCGCGAACCGGCGAAGTTCTCATCCCGAGAATTTCTGCTGGAGTTTGTAAACTCTGTCCGGTATCTTAAGTCTGCGAACTTGAGAAGGTTATATATCTAAAGATGATTTCTGAACTTAAACTTAAAAAGAATAAGGAATGCTATTTGCAAACCGTGGCTATAAAAGTTCATGAACCGATTCGAGTAAATCAAATCATCTTTGCTTCAATTGTGTCTTGTGTAGTTACATAAGATTTCCTTGCATTTGAACAACTCTCTAACTAGTTCAATTGATTCATTTGAAATATTTATGGTGAAGAAGAACATGGTTGATATGAAATGGTCATATGGCTAACCTTTTGGTTGACAATTGTTGAACCAACAATGTACACGTTTGGGTACGGTTAACAAACCTAGAAGGTATGTGGAGACTTGAACCGGTGGAACTTCTCGACAAAAAGGTATGTGGAGACTTGAACTTATCTGTCACTCAAAAATCTATCTATTATCTCCTACTCTTTGAGACAAAAAGTAGTATGATATATATATAGACTATGATTATACACATTTGGTATTTCGAGCCGAGTATACCTAGCCTATCTATATCTCGAAATATGTGTTGGTAAGCTTTTCGCTTCGACCAAGTTTATCTTTACCTAGTGTTATCTCAAAGTTGTTGTAGTAAAAAGTTCGTTGAGGCTTGTGAAAGCAAAAGATTCTAGACTTAATAAAACTTAAAAATAGAGAAAACTTAATACAAGATTGATTTCAAGATATTAAAGACAACCAGGACACTGATTCCACTATTACACATGAATAAATTATGGTAAATAACTCAACACTCTAATTATATTTTAAGTCCCTTATTTCTTAATTCACATATAATCAGGCATATTCTCAAATATTAATTGTATCCCTTATGCATAGATTATCTAAACAAAGTATAGCCTATCAAATTGAATCACAACTAATGAAGAAAATTATGCAAACAATTAAAAACTCTGCAAAAGCAGTGATTGAGTGAATTACAAATTATAAATTAGAGAAAATAAATGATTACCAATTATTCATTCCTAAATAGCTTCCTCATTGCCTTGGTTGTGGGAGAATTAACACATCATCATGTTGGAAACACGCTCAAAAATCATTTTTATTGCTCAAAGGGTTTACAAATGATGAAAATGGGTGAAAATGATTAAAACCGGGTTTGTAACAATTATATTTGTTATAAACCTAACTGTTACAGAGAACGATAAAACGAAACTGTAACAGACACTGTCGCTCTACGACCCCCGCCTCTGTGTCGTTCTCACTGTTGGAAAACGACTGTCTTGGATGGTCTGTGCTTCATGTTCTTCAGATATGCAGCAGCAAAAAAGAATTTTCCTGCAACTTGATTTTTCGACTCTGTGATGCTCTGTAATCTCCCAAACTCTCCGTGTCGTCTCACTGCTATCCCATCCTCTATTTATAACCCAACAACATTGAAATATCACGTAATAACTGCAGATAATTCTCCCATCAATCGACCGTAATATTTTCTTCTCGGGAATATTTTCTTCCCTTTCTCCTCTTCTCACGCTGTCGATGAGTGCTGAATATTCCTTATTTAACTCCTACACGCTTCTGCAGCGGCCAAGCTCGATCCAAACACGAGCAACACACGTAAAATCACACTGTAATCCCGTGATTATCTCATCCGCACATGTACTCCCTGTTGTGTAGAAAATCCCCGTATTCAACCCACGTTTTTCGAATCTGAAGGACTTAGCAGTCTTGTGTGAGTGTAACAGGCTGGAATGAGTCGATTGGAGTGATTGAACCTTGTCACAGCTCCTCAAAATTCGAAACAGCAAATTCCCCTGGCGAACAAAATTCAAACCTGCACTTTCCCGCCAAAACCAAGTGGAAGAAGGGTGTCCCCCTAACCAAACCGGGGGTGCGAATAGTAGGTGCCCAACTGAGGTGCCCCTTATCCAATCTTGGGGTCCGTATAGTAAATGTCCTCTGGGGGGTGCCCCGAGCAACTTTTCGAGCCGAATTTTCCAACAATATTTATTTCCAAAAAATACCTAAAAACACACAAAACACCATAATAAGGACGAAAACGAGTACTAACAATACGAAACATTGAGGACAAAATAGACATATAAATGCGTCTATCAAATACCCCCAAACTTATTATTTTCTAGTCCTCGAGCAAAACTAATAAAAACAAAACCGAGTTAATCTCGGGAGGGTTTACCAGAGGTGTACCCACAAAACCATGACTTCTAATTGGTCACAAGTATCTAAAGATCTATGAGGACATACAAATTCTCAACCTATCTCCAAGTAACTAGAATGCCATAGAAATTAAAGGTGCCAGCTCTAATGATGATTAAAGAAAAGGGGAGACACATCCGCAACACTGCTAGATAAAGAGATATCCGCTACACAGCTAGATAAACATTGTAAGATGCGTCCGATGATTTACTGCTGAATAAGATTAGGAGAGAGATAAAGATGAGAGGGACATCTGCTACACAGCTGGGCTAATTACGTGTGATGAGTTGAACCAGTGATGGAAAGATCTTGTGTCAGATAGAAAGCGGACTAACAAAGCAACCAAATGTATCTTTCTTCAACTCTCTCATAGTGCTCAGTAGAAACAACGTCTTCTTCGGTCTTCAACTGTTTATGATAAACTATCGAACCTCATAGAACCTTGACAATTAACTCTTCTCTTCAATTTCTTGCTTGACTTAAAAATTTCTACTTCCCTATGGCCTTATTGAAAAAAAAAAACTAATTATAGAACGTAATGATGATTTTTTTTTTCATTTTCTTCATTTTTTTTTGACAACAATTACAAGACAAAAATTTACATGTCCATGAGAGAAGGACTTTAAAAACTTGGATCTTCGCAACTTGTGATGTCTTGGTATCATGAATTCCAACAACTTATATCATTTGCTCTTATAACTTCTTGTAACTAAGTCTTCAACTTTGATTTTTGAATTATTATTTTCTATTGTTGCTTCTAAACCTTAACCGTCTTCCACTTTCTTCATAGATTTTGATCTCGCTCCGCTTGTTGATGATGAAAAGTTTCTACCGAGAGAGAGTCGTAACCCAGTAACTAAGACTACATTGTGAGGTTGCTTTGTCTTTCTGGAATTTCCTGACCTACTGGCCTTTCCATCATGGATGGTTAGGTCCATCACGGTTACCCTCTAAAAGGAACAAGTTCTCTCCTGAATTTCAAAGATCTCAATGTCTTTTTCTCTAATGTCTCAAAAGATTGTTATCTATAGCATTCCAATTTCTATCTTTTCGGTGAGAAACAGTATGTAAGCTTAGCTAACCGAATACTATGTGACGCTAGAAGTTTCAAAAAAGTGCGACTAAAAAGTTCTTCCCCACCCCCAAACTTAAATCTAACATTGTCCTCAATGTTTCTAATGAAAGAGCAGTACCAAAAGTAAAATAACACGAGGAGAAGTTGGAAAGATAGTACCTGGGTGAAGAAAATCAAAAACTAATATACAACATACAACTGCCTCGATGGTCAATCAAGGGTAAACAGGGTCCTCCAGAGGGACCTCCTCAACATCACCTGTAGGAAAGGGCTCTAAAAAGGGTTTCAATCTCTGACCGTTAACCTTCGAAGAACTACTACCATCCGGTGTCTCAATTTCAACAGCTCCATGAGGAAAGACAGTGCGAACAATAAAAAGACCCGTCCACCGAGAACGTAACTTCCCAGGGAAAAGATGCAAGCGGGTATCATATAGAAGAACTTTTTGACCTGGAGAAAATGACTTCCGTAAAATATTTCTATCATGCACAAGTTTCATTTTGTTTTTATACTCCTTCGTACTATCGTAAGCATCTATACGAATCTCTTCCAACTCATTGAGATGGAGTTTCCTATGGGCTCCTGCCTTGTCAAGTGAAAAATTTAGCTGCTTAACAGCCCAATAAGCTCTATGTTCTAACTCAACAGGTAAATGACATGCCTTGCCATACACAAGCCGATAAGGAGACATTCCAATGGGGGTCTTAAACGCATTACGGTAAGCCCATAAGGCACCAGTAATCCTAGACGACCAGTCTTTCTGGTTAGGATTAACTGTTTTCTCTAATATACGTTTTATCTCCCTATTGGAAACATCTACCTGACCACTAGTCTGTGGATGATACGGGGTAAATACCTTATGTGTAATACCATATTTCTTCACCAGAATCCTAAAAGGACCATTACAAAAGTGAGACCCTCCATCACTAATTATAGCTCGCGGTGTACCAAAACGTGTAAGTATATTATTTTTCAAGAACTCAATCACAACCCTATGGTCATTGGTTTTACACGCAACCGCCTCAATCCACTTAGATACATTGTCTACAGCGACAAGGATGTATAGGTTACCAAAAGAATTAGGAAACGGACCCATAAAGTCAATACCCCACACATCAAAGACCTCAACAATTAGAATCGGGTTCAAGGGCATCATGTTCCTACGGGAAATGGTTCCTAATTTCTGGCAACATTCACAAGTAACACAGTAACTATGGGAGTCTTTAAACAACGAAGGCCAATAGAATCCACACTGCAATATCTTAGCAGCAGTCTTCTTAGCACTAAAGTGACCCCCACAAGCATGATCATGACAAAAGGAAATAATACTGGACTGCTCACTCTCATGTATACATCTCCTAATAATCTGGTCTGGACAATACTGGTAGGCTTCTAAAAGGTCCTAAAAATTATCCCCGGCCAAAAACTTGGTGGGCTCGGAGAAGTGTATAAAATTAAGCGCAATAAAAACGGGGGCCTACAGTAATACCGCAAGTGCACGGTCGTCAGTTATAGATCGTGCAAGTACGGGTCGATCCACAGAGATCGGGTGTGTTTTGGAAATGTTTCTAGCTATTTTGGTTTCTAAATTTGCTATTATTGGGCTTTGAATACCCTTTGGAACTGTTGGGCTTAATGGGTTTGTTTTTTTTTAACAATGAAATACTTTAGGCCTTGGGCCTGTGAAGTGAACTGAGCCTTGGACTCAGTTGGTTTGGTCTTGGGCTTTTGAGTTTAGGCTTATGGATTAAGCCTACAGGTTGGTTGAATTGGGCTTTGATTTTTAATGAACTGGGCTTCAACTTTTGGTTCAAATCTGGGCTTAGTAACTGTGGACTGGGCCTTAGCTTTTTGGAATGAGCTGAGCTTTGGGCTCAGTTGGATTGGCCTTTGCTTGGCTGCAGGAAGCAGCAGCAACAACAGCAGCAGCAGCAGCTTGGCAGGGGCAACACAGAGAGGGCAACAGCAACAGCAGCTGCAGCAGAAGTGGCAGAGAAGGCAATGCAGCAGCTGTACACATGGCCAAGAAAAGAAAGCAGTACTGCAGCACAAGGCAATGCAAGTAGCAGCAAGAACAGCTGCAGCAGTGCAAAGAAAGAAGACTGCAGCACAAAAGAAACAGCAACAGCAACTGCAGCAGAACAAGCCAAAGGAAAACAACACAGTGGCAAAGACCTAAGCCACAGAGCAGTGCAAGCAAAAACTAAACAGCAGGGCAGTGGAAGCAAAGATGGCAGTGAAGCAAAGATAATGCAATAAAGAAGATGGCTAACAAAATAAACAAAAGGAAACACAAACAGGGCAACACATGGCAAAAGCAAAGAACAAAACAAGATGAACCAAGGCCTAAGGCCAAGGGCAAGGATGTGGAGAAACTGCAATGGAGCAAGGCTAAGGCAGAATACAGGCAAACATATAGAAAGGGAAGAAAACTAGCTTGCTGTGAGCACTAGTTTCTCCCAATGCTCAATCAACACTGCAACCTAAGCATACAACAAGAATGGCAAGAAAATCAGCTTGCTATGAGCACTGATTTCTTCCATTGCACAATCACATCAATGCTTCTAATGTATCTAGCCTAGCATTCCATCAATTGTAACAGCAAATTAAACACAACAGGAACATTTACAAACATCAACAGGAGAAAATAGCATTAACAGAACATGATCACATTAACATAAATTACAGGAGCATTAACAGAGCATTAACTATAAATAACAGGAGACAAACAATTAACAGGAGACAAACAATTTTAACATATGCAGTGATATTGAACAGAACACATTAAAGAGAAAAACATTAACATTAACAGGACATGAAAGTCCTGGATGCCGGCTAATCCAAGCATTAACAGTGAACAACATTAACAGGATATGAAAATAAATGAAATTAAAACTAACACACATGAACAGAAATGAGTTTGAGCTGAAATTAAAAACATTAACAGGACATGAAAGTCCTGGATGCTGGCTATTCCAAGCATGGAACTAGAAATTACCAAACATTAAAATTAAACTAACATAAACCTAATTGCACTAACAGTTGAAAATTAAATCAAAATTAAAAGTGAGCCTAACCCAAATTGGGTGGTAACTTGGCTAGTCCAAGAACACCTTCAAATTGCTCTACACACTCTCTATTTATAGCATACAATTACCCAAATTTTTCAAACCCTAAAATTAGAAATTAGGTATTTTTTTCAATTCCGAAATTGCTCACCAAATTCGCTGAATTGGTGGTGACCCATGCCTCTTTTCTTCCCTCTCGGTCCTTCTCTGCCTCCAATTGCGTCAATTTCTCCCTAATTCGAGGTGTTTTATCAACCCTCACCTAGGTCAGTTGGTGAGAGGAGTTAAAGCAACTCGGCTAGGGGGATGGTGTGGTGTCGGGTGATGATGGTGAAGACGTGATGGCGCTGCAGAGGTGAGGTGGTAGAGATGGTGGTGACAGAGGTGGAGAAGGTGGTGGTGTACGGTGGTTTCTGCAGAGGAGGGTGATGGAGGAGAGTATGGGTTCGATGGAGAAAGGGGAAGGGTGCGTTTGTTTGAGGTCTAGGGTGTTCGGCACTTGGGTGTGAGGCGAGTTCATCGATTTTTGATGTTCAGCGAGACTAAGCCTTGTGATGTGGAGCTGGTAGGTAGATCGGACGGTGATGCGGAGGCAAGCGGGGAGCGACCGTCGGATGAAGGGATACAACGAAACGAACGGTGCTAGATTAGGTTAGGTGCTGTAGTGTAAGGCGGGGATATCAAACTTTGATGAACAGCAAGGGAGCAACCGTCGGATGCTTCTGAGAACTGATCTGACGGCTGAAGACGCAAGCGGATATGGATTTGGGTTTTAGGCTTTTGGGTATAGAATATGGGTTTGGGAAATGAGTTTGGGCTTGGAAAACCTTGAGCCCACTTCTTCTTTAAGAACAACTTTCTTCTTCTTGAGCCCATTTCCAGCTTTTTGGACGTGCGCTCCATTCTTTGCGGCTTCCTTGCGTAATTTCTCCCGGCTTTTCACCACTTTTCTGCTCTTTTTGCTCCGCAACTCATCCGAACTTTATTTATTACCTAAAAATGCAAAATTAATTAATAAAAATATTTATTCTTGAAAACAATGAAAATACAGAATATGGGATAAAATGTAGAACTAATGCACAAAAGATGAGTTAAATGCCAACAAAAAGGGATAAATATATACAATATTTGGCACTCATCAAATACTTAAACAAATAAGGATCATCCCAAAAGAAGTTCTTAACCTCGGCTAAAAACCTAGAACGATCTTGTTTACCCCAATGTTGGGGCATTCGACCAGTAATAAGATAATTTACTATATTCGCATACCAAGGTGCTTGGGTAACAAATAAAAGTTGTTCATCAGGAAAACTATCCCTTATAGGAAGGGAATCATCAGGGGAATCAACAACTAGCCTAGACAAGTGGTATGCTACTACATTTTTGGCACCCTTTTTTTCTCTAATGTCTGGAGATAACTCTTGCAACAAAAGGATCCACCTAACCAATCTAGGTTTCGTATCCTTCTTAGACAAAAGATATTTCAAAGCAGCATGATCAGTATATATGACGATCTTAGAACCTAAGAGATAGGTTCTAAACTTGTCTAAGGAAAACACAATGGCTAACAGTTCCTTCTCGGTAGTGGTATAGTTCAACTGGGCATCATTCAGAGTTTTGCTAGCATAGTAAATCACATGAAGTAATTTGTTTTCTCGCTGACCTAGCACAACACCAATGGCATAATCTAAAGCATCACACATGATCTCAAAGGGTAAGTTCCAGTTGGGTGCCTGGACTATGGGGGCGGTAGTGAGTAAAGTATTAAGCTTCTCAAAAGCATCATCAAAGACAAACTTAACGTCTTTTGCAAGAAAATTGCAAAGAGGTCTAGATATCAAGCTAAAATCCTTAATGAATCGACGATAAAAACTTGCATGCCCTAAGAATGACCTAATATCTCTTACGATTTTTGGGACCTGTAAAGTCTTGATAAGGTCAACTTTGGCTTTATCTACCTCTATACCCTTAGAAGATACGATATGCCCTAAAACAATTCCTGATCGAACCATGAAATGACATTTCTCCCAATTAAGCACTAGATTCTTTTCCTTACACCTAGTCAACACTAATGACAAATGATGCAAGCACTCATCGAAGACGAACCAAACACTGAAAAATCATCCATAAAGACCTCTAAGAACTTTTCTACCATATCGGAAAATATGCTCATTATGCAACGCTGAAAAGTCGCAGGGGCGTTACATAGCCCGAAAGGCATGCGTCTATACGCAAAGGTACCAAAGGGATAGGTAAAAGTAGTTTTTTCTTGGTCTTCTGGGGCAATAACGATCTGATTGTAGCCTGAGTAGCCATCTAGAAAACAATAATGACTATGTCCAGCTAATCTCTCTAGCATTTGGTCGATAAAGGGAAGGGGAAAGTGGTCCTTCCTAGTGACCTTGTTCAATTTCCTATAGTCAATACAAACACGCCAACCCGTGGTCACTCGGGTCGGGATTAACTCATTGTTATCATTCTGGACTACAGTAATACCGGATTTCTTGGGAACAACCTGAACGGGGCTGACCCACTTACTGTCTGAAATAGGGTAGATAATGCTTGCATCTAACAGCTTAAGAAACTCGGTTCGAACTACTTCTTTCATATTAGGGTTTAGTCTTCGTTGCATCTCCCTAGAAGGTTTGGTATCTTCCTCTAAATAGATCTGATGCATACAAACAGTATGACTTATACCCTTAATGTCTGCTATGGTCCACCCTTAAGCTTCCTTGTTGTTTTGAAGAATGGTCACTAGCCTACTTTCCTGATCACTATCCAAGTCGGAAGCAACAATCACAGCTAAAGTCTCAGACGGTCCTAAAAACACATACTTCAGGGTATCTGACAATGGTTTTAGGTCCAACTTAGGAGGCTCTTCTAATGAAGGAACTAGGGTAGACTTAGAAACTGGTAGTGGTTCGAACTTAGGTTTCCATCCATTACTAGTGTCTAACAAAGGGGTTGAATCTAATAAAGCATTCACCTCATTAATCACATTATCATCATCGAAATCAATCCCAAAGTGAGCTAGGCATTTCTCTAATGGATCTTCTAACAAAGTGTTTGGTAGTGACTCCTCGACTAATGTTCCTATCATGTTTACCTCTTGTATGCTCGAGTCATCTAGTTCAGAGGGTATCTTACTAATATGAAAGACGTTCAGCTCAATAGTCATATTACCAAAATACAATTTCATAATACTAGTTCGACAATTAATGATCGCATTGGATGTTGCTAAAAATGGGCGACCTAAAATCACTGATATCTGGTTCTATGGGTCAGGGACAGGTTGGGTATCTAGGATAACAAAATCCACTGGATAAATAAACTTGTCGACCTCAATAAGAACATCCTCGATCACACCACGAGGAATTTTAACGGACCTATCAGCTAACTGAAGTGTCATCTGGGTAGGTTTCATCTCACCAAGTCCTAGCTTAAGGTACACATGGTATGAGAGTAGGTTCACACTGGCTCCTAAGTCAAGCAACGCTTTCTCAACACGGTATTTACCTATTGTGCAAGAAATGGTAGGGGACACTGGGTCTTTATACTTAGGAGTAGTTGTATTCTGAATAATGGAACTCACGTGACTAGCTAGGAAGGATTTCTTTTGGACACTAAGCTTACGCTTTCGTGTACACAAGTCCTTAAGAAACTTGGCATAAGCGGGAATCTTCTTAATCGCATCCAACAATGGTAGGTTGATCGTTACCTGCTTAAAACCTCCAATATATCATTATAGTTGGACTCCCTCTTAGTTGGAACTAGCAGCTGTGGGAATGGGGCTCTGGGAACAAATCCGGACTCATTATGACCCTCATTGGTCTTTTTAGAGACTCTATCAGTCTCCTCATCATTTTCTGGCTCAGAAGGGTGAACTACAACATGTTCACTTTCAGGCATGACGACCTTATTGTCAACTTTCTTTCCACTCCTAAGGGTTGTAACAGAATTCACATGATTGTATGATTTCTCTCCTTTAGGATTGGGTTGAGTTTGACTAGGAAACTTACCTTTTTCCCTCAAAGATTCATTTATCTGACTAACCTGGTTTTTTAACTCAGAAATAGCTTGGGAGTTAGCATAACCTATATTTTTACTTTCTTATATTCCTTGAGAAACCATTTGGTTGATCTTCTCAGAGTTTTTAATAAACGAGGCTAGAGTGTCTTCTAAACTTGTGATCTTTTTATCCGAAGGGTTCTGAAACTGGGGTTGACCTGAAGAGTTCTTAGCATAACCAAAACCTGGGGGAGGCTGAGGATTACTAGACTATCCTTGATTCTGACCCTTAGACCAAGAAAAATTAGGATGGTTTCTCCAACCAGGGTTGTAGTTCTCTGAGTATGAGTCAAACTTCTGACGGTTTTCAAACCAAGAGTTGTTATAGACAACATGGGCTTGTTCTTCACTAACCTGACCTTCCCAAAACGAGTTATCGGGTTCTACTCCACAACTAGAGACTTGAGAGGCTCTAATTCTATCATTAGGTTCAATAAGGGACCTATTTTTAGACTGACCCATTTCCAAAGCTTCTAACCTTATAGATAAAGCAACAAACTTATTATCTGACCCGAAGCTTGTATCTACCATATTGGTGCTACTTCTATTAACCAAGAGTCTTTTAGGGGGTTCAACACAAGACTCCCACTGTTGGGATTTCTCAGCAACAACTCCTAAGAAGGTAAAGGCATCCTCAACACTTTTACTAGTGAACTCACCAACGCACATAGACTCGACCATGGCTTTGGTCGAATAGTCTAAACCATCATAAATAATCTCTGCAAGTTTCATCTTATCAAATCCATGGTGAGGACACTGGGATAGGAGATCATTGAATCTCTCTAAAAACCTATAAAGAGACTCTCCCTCTTGTTTCATATAGAAAGCAGCAATAAGTTCCTGCCATGTTTCAATGGATTCAGATGGTAGGTTGTTTAGCCAATTCTTGGCTTTATCTTTCAAGGAAAAGAGGAACATCTTAAGTTTCAAAACTTCATCAGTAAGGTATTTTATTCTAACTGTCCCACAAATTTCCTCAAAGTCCCTAATATGAAAATAAGGGTTCTCATCATATTTTCCTAAGAATATAGGGATCATCTGAAGAATACTAGGTTTTATCTCGAAATTAGCCGTATTGGCTGGAAATTTAATGCACGAATCTCGGTTGGTCCTAGTTGGAACATGTAATCTTTCAAAGTTTCCATCGCTGGCACAGCTGAAGTACTGGGGGTATTTTCCTCACGAAGAGACAGATTTTCAAAACTGAAGTTTCCAAAAACAGGGCTCTCAAAAGAAGAGTCTTCGAGCTCTCTGTCTTCATAAGAAGAACTACTAGGTTTTTCACTAATCAAACGACCTAGAGTGTCTCCTTTCCAAGCTCGTTCTTTAATGACCTCGGGATACACTAGAAAAACAAAAGAAAAATAAAAAGAAAAAAAATCCTAAAAGGAAGGGAAGTTCTATGCAAACACAAACAAGGCTGACTATACCATAACAAACCTACTGATTTCTAGCAAACAAAAAGCATGATGACTCCACTTATATTGTTTCTAGACCATCTTCTAATCCTTCGAAAGGGAATTCGATACAATTTAAGCAAACCCCTCTGGAATCTATCCGAGTCAAAGTAAGTTGAATCGAGACGAGGGAAGCTCAGTGGAGCTTGATACCCAAGGTCTCACCGGTATTACAAGGCGGCGCAATCACGCATTCAACTCACAGAAACCATCATGAACTTCGAAGTATGCTAAAAAGAGTAACCAATAATTTTCGAATGACTTTCCTATTAAGATCGTTACCCTATCGGTCTCGTTCTATTCCAAATTTTAAAGCTTAGGTTCGCGTTAAGTATCATTTTCCTAAGGCGGGCAAGAAAAGAACGGTGATGAAATCTGAATCCTTATCTTGTATGGCCAATCCTTTCCATTTACTAGGAAATTAAAGCATCCGTTTTCAAGTTCTCAACATATATTCACACGAAGGAAGACAATAAACTCTCTGACAGGGAATTTGCGAGTGTTTCGACAAACTTACCTCCCGTTCCAGACGGGGGATGAACCGTTGTGGTCGACTCGGGCCACGACTCCTATGTCATGTACGAACCCGAGGAGCCGAGAAGATATCGTAATCGGTGTCCTTCTCTGCTCACAGTTTATATTTAAACTACCCTTCCGTAGGGTTTAAAAAAAAGTAAAAATAATGTCCAAGTCCAAAGTCCAAAGTCCAAAAATAAAGTGTAAAAGAAAAGGAAAGTCTTAAAAAATCTAAAAAATAAATATGTCTCATTTTTTTCCCTCTCTTTTTTTTATAAAATAAAAAAAAAAATCTTCTTCTTTCGCTTTTCCTTTTACTCCAAGTCTTTAAGTATTCACCAAAAGCTTTGGCAAAATAATTTTCGCTCCAAATTTCAAATTCTGTAAGGAAAAGACAAAAACCCAAAAAACGTAAAGAAGAACAAAATAAAAAGAAAACTCTAGCCTAAAAACAAGCCCGTGTTGGCGGCGCCAAAAATTGATGTTATCTCAAAGTTGTTGTGGTAAAAAGTTCGTTGAGGCTTGTGAAAGCAAAAGATTCTAGACTTAATAAAACTTAAAAATAGAGAAAACTTAACACAAGATTGATTTCAAGATATTAAATACAACCAAAACACTGATTCCACTATTACACATGAATAAATTATGGTAAATAACTCAACACTCTAATTATATTTTAAGTCCCTTATTTCTTAATTCACATATAATCAGGCATATTCTCAAATATTAATTGTATCCCTTATGCATAGATTATCTAAACAAAGTATAACCTATCAAATTGAATCACAACTAATGAAGAAAATTATGAAAACAATTAAAAACTCTGCAAAAGCAGTGATTGAGTGAATTATAAATTAGAGAAAATAAATGATTACCATTTATTCATGCGTAAATAGCTTCCTCATTGCCTTGGTTGTGGGAGAATTAACACATCATCATGTTGGAAACACGCTCAAAAATCATTTTTATTGCTCAAAGGATTTACAAATGATGAAAATTGGTGAAAATGATTAAAACCGGGTTTGTAACAATTATATTTGTTACAAATCGAACTTTTACAGAGAACGATAAAACGAAACTGTCACAGACACTGTCGCTCTACGACTCCCGCCTCTGTGTCGTTCTCACTGTTGGAAAACGACTGTCTTGGATGGTCCGTGCTTCGTGTTCTTCAGATATGCATCAGCAGAAAAGAAGTTTCCTGCAACTTGATTTTTCGACTCTGTGATGCTATGTAATCTCCCAAACTCTCCGTGTCGTCTCACTGCTATCCCATCCTCTATTTATAACCCAACAACATTGAAATATCACGTAATAACTGCAGATAATTCTCCCATCAATCGACCGTAATATTTTCTTCTCGGGAATATTTTTTTCCCTTTCTTCTCTTCTCGCGCTGTCGATGAGTGCTGAATATTCCTTATTTAACTCCTACACGCTTCTGCAACGGCCAAGCTCGATCCAAACACGAGCATCACACGTAAAATCACGTTGTAATCTCGTGATTATCTCATACACACACGTACTCCCTGTTGTGTAGAAAATCCACGTATTCAACCCACATTTTTCGAATCTGAAGGACTTAGCAGTCCTGTGTGAGTGTAACAGGCTGGAATGAGTCAATTGGAGTGATCGAATCTCGCCACAGCTCCTCAAATTACGAAACAACAAATTCCCCAGGCGAACGAAATTCAAACCTGCACTTTCCTGCCAAAACCAAGTGGAAGAAGGGTGTCCCCTAACCAAACCGGGGGTGCGAATAGCAGGTGCCCAACTGAGCTGCCCTTTATCCAATTTTGGGGTCCGTACAGTAAATGTCCTCTGGGGGTGCCCCGAGCAACTTTTCGAGCCGAATTTTCCAACAATATTCATTTCCAAAAAATACCTACAAACACATAAAACACCATAATAAGGACGAAAACGAGTACTAACAATACGAAACATTGAGGACAAAATAGACACATAAATGCGTCTATCACCTAGTGACGAAAGTCATGATATGTTTGAATCACTTTGAAAATTTCTTTGATGAGAAATGGTGTAACAACTGTATAACGTCCTCTAAGAATGTTTCAATGATTAGAATGAGAGTTTAGATTACATAACCAATGGTGGACATATGCATTTTTCTGGAAACACAGTTATGTATAAGTCCTATTCCTTGAACCAAAGTTTTCGAACTTTGTTGATCAAGAGAATGGAAGAATGGCAAGTGCCAAGTCCGCGAACTGCCGAAGTTTTCAAACCCTAGAATTTCTGCTGGAGTTGACAAACTAGTGCGTGAAGCTAAGTCCGCGAACTCAGTCCGCGAACCCAGTCCGCGAACCGGGGAAGTTCTCATCCCGAGAATTTCTGCTGGAGTTTGTAAACTCTGTCCGGTATCTTAAGTCCGCGAACCTAGTCTGCGAACTTGAGAAGGTTATATATCTAAAGATGATTTCTGAACTTAAACTTAAAAAGACTAAGGAATGTTATTTGCAAACCGTGGCTCTAAAAGTTCATGAACCGATTCGAGTGAATCAAATTATCTTTGCTTCAATTGTGTCTTGTGTAGTTACATAAGATTTCCTTGCAATTGAACAACTCTCTAACTAGTTCAATTGAGTCATTTGAACTAGTTATGGTGAAGAAGAACATGGTTGATATGAAATGCTCATATGGCTAACCTTTTGGTTGACTATTCTTAAACCGACAATGTACACGTTTGGGTACGGTTAACAAACCTAGAAGCGTGCATTTCATTTGTGTATAACAAGCTAAGTTTTCGATCTAACGGTTGAGAAATATTAGCTTGAATCTAAATCAGGTTTTCATCTAACGGTGGATATTGATTGCTTTGTTACCAAGGCAAAACCCTGATTTGAAAGACTATATAAGGGGACATCTAGCAACTCTGCAAAACTAATCCCCACACCTTACGTGTGATACAAGTTTGCGTGCTAGAGTCGGTTCTCCTTTATACTTTGGTTTTTCTCTTCTAAAACCAGGTTAAACGACTTAAAGACTTCATTGGGAATGTGAAGACAGACCGATACTACTTTTATCGTAGTTGTGTGATCTGATCTTGCATCTTCTATCGTACGAGTACAATCATATTGATTGGATTGAGATTGATATCTCTGATAGGTAAGATATAAAAAGTAATCACAGACATCTTCGTCTCATCGTTTGTGATTCCGCAACATCTTGTTTCGCTACCATACGATTAAGATTGTTGTGAGGTGATTGACTAATCTAGGTTGTTCTTCGGGAATATAAGACCGGATTATCAATTGGTTCCTGTTCACCTTGATATTTTATCAAAAGACGGAACAAAAAACTTTAGGGTTTTTCTATGCGAGATAGATTGATCCTTTGATAGACTTGTCTGTGTGAGACAGATTTGTTTATTGTTAAAGCCTGCGATTTTGGGTCGTAGCAACTCTTAGTTGTGGGTGAGATCAGCTAAGGGAATCAAGTGCGCAGTATCCTGCTGGGATCAGAGGCGTAGGGAGTACAACTGTACCTTGGATCAGTGGGAAACTGATTGGGGTTCAACTATAGTCCAATCTGAAGTTAGCTTGGAGTAGGCTAGTGTCTATAGCGGCTTAATACAGTGTGTATTCAATCTGGACTAGGTCCCGGGGGTTTTCTGCATTTGCGGTTTACTCGTTAACAAAATTTCTGGTGTCTGTGTTATTTCAATTTCCGCATTATATTGATTTATCTTTATAATTGAAATAATACAGGTTGTGCGTTTAGATCATCAATTAGTATAATCCAACATTTGGTTGTGGATTAACATTGATTGATCCTTGAACATTGGTCTTTGGTACCGTCCAAGTTATTCCTTGTGTTTGATTAAAGACTCGCTGATTTCCATTAGCTTGAGTAAATCAAAACAAGAGAGAGATATTAACTCCTTGAGATACTTTTACCAAGACTGAGTATGACTGTCTAGTTTATTCTCTAGAAAGTGTTTCGGAGTTAGTCCATACAGATTGCTAAGCGAAATATTGGATGGTAATATTAGACCCCCGTTTTTTCAATTGGTATCAGAGCAGGAAAACACGTTCAAGACCTTACAAGTCTGTGTTTGTAGCGATCTGACTCTATGGACATAGGGTCTATCTCTATTAACTTACCACCAGCCTTCGATGGATCCAATTACTTATGGTGGAAAATCATTATGCGAGCTTTTCTTCAAGCACATGATTTTCAATCATGGGTATATGTTGTTAATGGCTATGATGCTCCCGTTGTGGCAGTTGGAGATGTAAACGTTCCCAAACCTATTGGTGAATACACCCCTGCTGAGATAAATGCTGTGAAGCAAAATTCCGACGGTTTGAATGCCATCATACGTGCCATTACCCAAAATCTTTAGCACCATGTGTCTAATTGCACTCGGTCTAAAGATGCTTGGGATTTCTTAGAAACCGTATTCGAATGAAACTCCAGTGAAAAGGAAGCTAGGATTCAAAACCTTAATTCTGATTGGGAGAACCTTTGTATGGCAGATGAAGATACATTTGATGAGTTTAATCACAAAGTGTCTGAAATTGTTAATGCATTTTTTGCATTGGGTAAGACTATTCCTAAAAAGGACATTGTGATGAAAATTCTCAGATCGTTGACATCTAGATACGAGTCTAAGAAGCATGTCATCGTTGAGGGAAATAACCTTGATAATCATTCCAGAAATATATTGGTTGGAAAGCTAAAGATCTTTGATCATGAACATACATCCAAAATCGGAAAGGATGTTGCCCTTAAAGCACAGAAGAACACTAAATTACTTGATAAGAGTAAAAGTGTTTATGTCTCTGAGGATGATCAGTCTGAGAGTGATTTTTCGGATGAAGATCTTGAAAAATCAGTCTCCTTGATCACAAGACAGTTTAGGGACCTTCAATTGAAGAGAAGTAAACGGTTTTCAAGAGTCAAACCTAATTCATCGGATAAACCTCACAATCACATTCCTCTTAAAAATAGGGATGCTGACGAGGATGATGACGAGGATATGCCGCAGTACTTTAAGTGTAAAGGTTTTGGTCATTTTGCAAACGAGTGCCCAAATCGTATAAAATACACTGGGAACAAAGGTCATGATGAGATTCTGAGATCTATGATTCTGACGAAGATAGGAAATCAAGTGTTGGTCTTCTATGTGAGAACATTGATTTTGATAGTTGTAGCAATACATATATCAATCTTGATGGTTTCAGTGAAGAAGAAAACCTAATCAAACTGGAAGAATCAGTTGACCCATCCTTTGGAAACTCTGTCTGTAATGTTTCAAGATCTACCTTGTGTTTAGCTGCAGTCACACCATAGATGCCCGAATATTATCCAAGATTGACGTGCTCGTTTTGTTCTCAGAAGGGTCATGAACTATCAAGATGTTACAAGTACAAACATTAAATGAGGCACGCCAACAAACTTCAACGAAGAGCAAATCAATTAGCAAGGAAGCTTAAACTTGCTCAGAAGACCGCTGAGGTATGTAGGATTTTATCTTCGTCTATGAAGTTAGTTTACAAAGACAAAATAAGACCATTTGAGAAGAAAACATGGTCAAATCATTTTGATAGACAGAGGTCAGAAGATTCCTCTCAAGAGGAAAATGGTGGGAAAATTATTGTTCACCACAACACAAATTAATTGTGTTGATTGGTAAATCTTGTCTCATGTGCCTGATCAAAAGAGACAAGGTTGCAAACGCACAGGCTTTAAGACAAGTTTTTCTTCTTAGGTATGTTTTTTTCTGTCTATCAAATAAAAGGAAGGGTTATTATCGACAATTCTACTCTTTATAGGGTTTAGAGTTGGACGTCCACGAACCTGTTTAAAGGTTGCGAACCCTACATTCCTTTTTCCTCTCTGACATTCTTTATATCTTAAGACTGTTTGTTGAGATTGTGAATTCCACTCACAAAAATCAGTTGTTTATAACTGTTCCCTAAAAGCATCATGTCTTTGGATGGAAAGGATGTCAACATGATTGTTAAGCCTTCAATCAAGGAAAAAGAGATATCTCCAGTAAGTCCGTCCTTGAAAAGAAAAAGGAGGAATACAAGAAAGCCGAGGGTTGTCCCTTCTAACTCTCAGAAGTTTCCGATGTTCTTGATGAGTTGAAGGAAGTAAGAAAGGAGATTCGTGATATTAAGGCTTGCGTTTTAAGATCTTTGGAAATTCAGAAAGCCCTGGTTCGACATCACCATCCAAGAAGGTTTGTTGATATTAACTCCTATCTTCACGAACCTTATGTACCAATGGCTCTTGACGACAATGAGTTCGGGAATGATAAATAATTTCTCAAAGACATTGTTGCCTAGTATGTCTTCTTTTTGGCTTAGTTGGAAGAATAACTAGTGCTTGAATATCGATGATTGTGACTACGCATAGCTATTATTTTCATCTTCATGTTTTTAGGTTTTTGGTTTAAAATTCTAAAACTTTTTGGAGGATGATGTTTTGTAGTATTTAATCTTTATGATTTATTATATTGCAATTTCTTTATGGGATTTTTGATGTTTACGTCCGTGAACTATGTTGTCCCATATTTTGTCAAAAGTAAAGTCGTTCATGATCGGTGTATTGGTTTAAGGATGAATAGACTTTTGACAATCACAAAAGTTAAGCCTATATTGTCAATTTTTGATGGAAGATAGGTTAAAATCTTTTGTAATCAAGGATTATGTCTATTAATTATTATTATGCATATAATGATTGAAGATAGAATGAATCCTTGTGTTTTCCACAGTATTGATCTTCACTGATCCATATTTTATGTAATACTGTGAGGCTCCGTAATGTGTCTTATGTTGAGCACGATACAACTAAGTTGATTAATTTTTGATTAGCTTGGTTGGTTGTTTTGTAAGGTACTTTATGTTGAGCATTTAGAACTAAATTAATCATCTTGTTTGGTTATTTAGTTATTACTCCATAAGTTCTCTTGTGTTGAGTATATGAACGATTAAGCCAATCACTCTCTTGTATGGTTAACTTAGTCGTTGCTCCGTAAGTTTACTTATGTTGAGAACAATCAATTAAATTGATCACTTTTTATGTTTAATTTGATTATGTATTCCTATTAAATTAATCATGGGTTTACTTATGATTAATTTGATTGAGTTTTTGGATATAAAAATCATTCATATGGTTTTGGTGTCCAATAAAAATCCTTTTTTTCTCTTGAAATTAAGGTCGCTCGTTGTTGTTCTTTCGGGAATGACATCAAATGGGGGAGAGTTCTTTTGAACTTGTGCTTAATGGTCATATCTTGAGGGGTGTGCGGCTGTGGAATTTTAGAGGGGTTATCTTGTATCTTTAAACTCCTTGATGACTGATGTTATCTTCGGCTATATGATTGCATCTAAATAAGATGATGCGTGTTTATTTCTCTCAGTCATGAAATGTCTCTTACAGAAATTTATTTATGATCCCATTCTTGTACCTTTGCCAATTTTATTGACAAAAAGGGGGAGAATTAATATGTAGTTCACACTACAAATACATATGGTTTTCGGATCGTTGTGTAAGGGGGAGTAGTTTCCATGTGAGATGGAGTATTGACTAAGGGGGAGTGATACATATCACCATAGTATTATTGTTGAAGTTGTGATATAATTGGACTTTGACACTGTGTAGTAATACTATGACACTGTATAACAATGATCGAGACCGATGTTTTCTCATTTTTATAGCTACGGATCTTCAACAACGGTGATGCTAAACTTACAACCTTTGGGATCATTGGAGTACTTGGAAGTGACGAAGATTTCGAGGAACGTTGAATATTAGACATGTGGAATAGGAGATACTAAAGTTTCATTATCTTTTTTGTATTCCATATGTATTGATAGTTTTGTCACTAAAATTGACAAAGGGTGAGATTGTTAGAGCATTTATCGATCGAACTCGCATGCGTTGCTATCTCAAGCATGTTTGTCAATGTTAGTGATCAAAACTATGAGTCTTGATTTCGAGTCTACTATAGCTAAGTCTCGGACTAAGATAGTAAGTGTAGTTGAGCTCAAGGACTCCATGGCGATTCATCATACAAGACGATGATCTACTCAAGGAACCGGTGGAACTTCTCGACAAAAAGGTATGTGGAGACTTGAACTTATTTGTCACTCAAAAGTATATCTATTTTATTTCCTACTCTTTGAGACAAAAAGTCGTATGCTATGTATATAGATTATGATTATACACATTTAGTATTTCGAGCCGAGTATACCTCGCCTATCTATATCTCGAAATATGTGTTGGTAAGCTTTTTGCTTCGACCAAGTTTATCTTTACCTAGTGACGAAAGTCATGATATGTTTTAATCACTTTGAAAATTGCTTTGACGAGAAATGTTGTAACAACTATATAACGTCCTCTAAGAATGTTTCAATGATTGGAATGAGAGTTTAGATACATAACCAATGGTGGACATAAGCATTGTTGTGGAAACACAATTATGTATAAGTCCTATTCCTTGAACCAAAGTTTTCGAACTTTGTTGATCAAGAGAACCGGAAGAATAGCAAGTGCCAAGTCCGCGAAATCAGTCCGCGAACTGCCGAAGTTCTCAAACCCGAGAATTTCTGATGGAGTTGACAAACTAGTGCGTGAAGCTAAGTCCGCGAACCGGCGAAGTTCTCATCCCGAGAATTTCTGCTGGAGTTTGTAAACTCTGTCCGGTATCTTAAGTCTGCGAACCTAGTCTGCGAACTTGAGAAGGTTATATATCTAAAGATGATTTCTGAACTTAAACTTAAAAAGACTAAGGAATGCTATTTGAAAACCGTGGCTATAAAAGTTCATGAACCGATTCGAGTGAAACAAATCATCTTTGCTTCAATTGTGTCTTGTGTAGTTACATAAGATTTCCTTGCATTTGAACAACTCTCTAACTAGTTCAATTGAGTCATTTGAAATAGTTATGGTTAAGAAGAACATGGTTGATATGAAATGCTCATATGGATAACCTTTTGGTTGACTATTGTTGAACCAACAATGTACACGTTTGGGTACGGTTAACAAACCTAGAAGCGTGCATTTCATTTGTGTATAACAAGCTAAGTTTTCGATCTAACGGTTGAGAAATATTATCTTGAATCTAAATCAGGTTTTCATCTGACGGTGGATATTGATTGCTTTGTTTCCAAGGTAAAACCCTGATTTGAAAGACTATATAAGGGGACATCTAGCAACTCTGCAAAACTAATCCCCACACTTTACGTGTGATACTAGTTTGCGTGCTAGTGTCGGTTCTCCTATAACCTTTGGTTTTCCTCTTTTAAAACCAGGTTAAACGACTTGAAGACTTCGTTGGGAATGTGAAGCCAGACCGATACTACTTTTATCGTAGTTGTGTGATTTGATCTTGCATCTTCTATCGTACGAGTACAATCATATTGATTGGCTTGAGATTGATATCTCCGATAGGCAAGATATAAAATGTAATCACAAACATCTTCATCTCATTGTTTGTGATTCCGCAACATCTTGTTTCGCTACCATACGATTAAGATTGCTGTGAGGTGATTGATTAGTCTACGCTGTTATTCGGGAATATAAGACCGGATTATCAATTGGTTCCTGTTCACCTTGATTATTATCAAAAGACGGAACAAAAAACTTTAAAGTTTTTCTGTGGGACACAGATTGATCCTTTGAAAGACTTTTCTGTGTGAGGCAGATTTGTTTATTGTTAAAGCCTACGATTTTGGGTCGTAGCAACTCTTAGTTGTGGGTGAGATCAGCTAAGGGAATCAAGTGCGTAGTATCCTGCTGGGATCAGAGGCGTGGGGAGTATAATTGTACCTTGGATCAGTGGGAGACTGATTGGGGTTCAACTATAGTCCAGTCTGAAGTTAGCTTGGAGTAGGCTAGTGTCTGTGGCGGCTTAATACAATGTGTATTCAATCTGGACTAAGTCCCGGGGTTTTTCTGCATTTGTGGTTTCCTCGTTAACAAAATTTCTGGTGTTTGTGTTATTTCAGTTTCCGCATTATATTGATTTATCTTTATAATTTTAATAATACAGGTTTTTCGTTTAGATCATCAATTAGTATAATCCAACCTTTGGTTGTTGATTAACATTGATTGATCCTTGGATATTGGTCTTTGGTATCGTCCAAGTTATTCCTTGTGTTTGATTAAAGACTCGCTGATTTTTATTAGCTTGAGTAAATCAAAACAAAAGAGAGATATTAACTTCTTGAGATACTTTTACCTAGATTGAGTCTGACTGTCTATTTGATTCTCTATAAAGTGTTTCGGAGTTAGTCCATACAGATTGCTAAGCAAAATATTGGGTAGTGTTGTTAGACCCCCGCTTTTTCAATAGGCATGACCGTTAAATGAATTGAATTTTCAAATTTTCTTGGTTTACTCTGTCCCTAAGTTTAAAGAGTGGGATTGATGAAATGTGATAAGATTCTAGCCAGGGTTCTTACTGGAAGGGGCAGACAGACCAGAAACTAAGGGTAAACCTTGATTAAACTTTCCATATCCAAACAAATACCCAAACTGAGTATTTATCTGTTTACACTTTTACTCCACGAAAAACTATTTACATGACTATGATAATAAATAAAAACGAATAACCAAACAAATGAGCCAAGCAGATGGAATAATTAATGTCGCGGAAACTCTAATAAGCCATCCTTGGTCACGTTTGCAGCCGAGTCCTATCATTCCTGTCCTCAAGGTTCAAGCTGCGACCAATATGTCATCATTTGCAAATTACATCTACTTGATCAGCCAACACCAAAGTCCAAAGTTGTCATTAGGAATAAAGCCCTTTCCAATTTAGGACATCAAACAATCTTCGAGCTGTGGACTGTTGCTTGTATGCTAGTTGCAGACTGCTGCATGTATGTCGAAGAGTTTTTGTGGATTTTGCATCCAAATAAGAATTTATAGCTGGAGTTGCACGCCTTTTGGGCAGTTCATCCAAGATACAAGCTTCGGCAGACGTGATATCGAGCTCCTTCCCAGGAATATTAAGCCACATATCTCTACCACTTGTAGCTACCGACTGATGTTTTACATAAAAATTCGGTTTTGTCCCATTAATTCGGGCTAACTCAATTTTACGGGGTCCGATTACCTTCCGCGTGCCTCTATTTATTTCAACCATATCATTTGACAGTAACCACTTGTAAATCCCATTTAATTTAACTATTTCTTGAATCTTATTTTCCAGAATCTTTTTACTGCTATAGTTAGGTTTCTCGCTCAGTTCCTATCCATAATTCCGTGCATCCTCAAATTTGTATGCAAAAGATGTTCCATACAACAATCTACTATTAGCAACACAATCTTGGATATCACATTTCCGTCAACTCCACCAATGGTTTCCGAGCCGACAGGGTGAAAAGGAAGCTCACGAATTGTAATCTCAGTACCATAACGAGCTGAAGTTTTATAAGCACAAACAACCCACTTACCATTATAAACACTTAGAAAAGACCCTGGTGCAAAAATATTTAAAACCCATCCCTGCTCAAGAACACCCACCAGCAGTACACAATGGAATTGTGCATCATAAGTTGCAGATGATTTACACCTCAAGCAAACCACAAACTGGAATGCTACAATGGTGAGAAGAATTGCTACTAACCTTGCAAGTATACAATCGATACAACTATATCCCCATATGTAAATGGAACAAGGAAGAAAATACCAAGCGAAATCAATTTTGTATGAACCTATCGATGGGTTATAACAAGAAGTATCATACAGAGCATAGTTAAGTGTGTGCAAATTAATCAAATTGGAATGAAAAATTCTCTTCCGAATTTTCTCAACAAGTAAAAGAGAGAGCCGGAAGAACTCATTTTTCGTAAGATAGAAGTGATTTCTCACATTTATAGGAACTGAAAGAAGTATTAGAAGATACTCAAACTCCTTCAAGTGTATTGGCAGCACCTTCCCATGCCCATTTCCCACCGCACCCACCTTTCGACAATTCGCCAAGCAGGACTCACATGGCATTATATAAACCAATTTGGATTTGCAAGAGAATATTATCATCATAACCAGTCCAACTCCATAATATATTAACTGTCCTACTGGCTTTGCAATCTCAACTCCTATAATTAACAAGAGTAATACAAATTCAGTTTTCTCAAACATTTCAACAAACACTTCCGGGGCATTACCAAATTCAATTTCCCTGTCACTTGAAGTATCAATTTAAACAAGAGAGCCAACTATAATATCTTATCAAATAAATTGCAAGCATTACGCTTCTCACCGTTTTTGACAAACACAAACACATTTGAAGACTCAAATAACACTTCTAAACAGTACCCAGGCTTTCCACTGAGTCCATTCATCCAAATTGACCTTATAAGAACAATCACACAAGAATTATTTGTATCAACATAGAATTCATAAGCACTAGCAAAATAAGAAAACCCCTTAATAATCTCAAATCCTTTTCCACGATCGAATAACATCCGTGTATAAACATGAGGAAGAGAAAAATATTTCTTACAAATTAATTTGACGTTTCTATTTGTCGCCTTCAAGTACTTAAAATTCACCACCTCAATAGTTAACTGAATCTGCTTGTTGTAGCTTAGTACCATATTACTAGAAGAAATTTCAATTGGAAGACCCTGAATTACCCAATTCAGTGATGGGTTTTCCTTCATGTTGGTTTAGGCTTATTAAATCGTTTTCATCAAAGAAGAACGAAGGAATCATCTCGGAATCAAGAGATTTATCCTGGTTTTCTTCCGATGAAATTGAGAAAACTCGGCTGAATTCTGCTACCAATTCTTCGTTGACAATTCCCTCTTCAATCTTCGTTGCTTTTATAAACTCTTCTTTGTAATCGTTTTGACAACCCATTTGACTCAATTTTGTGAATGAACCAGCTGGTTCATCATAATGATTTCTTCCAAATCTTTTAAGCAAAGAAGTTGAAAACCCTACCCAAGTTTGTATTGAATCAATCAATTTTATCCATTTATACCACTTTAAATCCTTACATCAAGATGAAAAATTGCAGTTTTAACTTGTTGTAGTGGTGGTGTTTCATAAAATTCGAAATACAATTCAGCTTTATAGATCCAACCTTCAGGATCAGTTCCATCGAAGAATGCAATAATTAATTTCTCAACTTCGTCAGTTTGTTTTCTATCATTGGATCTTGTATTCACATATGAAGATGTAAAATTTAACTCCTTATAAATCGATTTCTAAATTCAACCATAGATGATACCTTATTAGTAAGACCTAGTAAATGTGTGACGGACTGGAAAATTATACCTGCCCCGCTTGGTGCGCAGGCCATAACTTCCCCGATGCGCCATTATTACGCTACTTACTGGGCCTTAACGCTAGGCAAATGCACATTCATTTTCCCTTGCAAGTATGTTCATGGAGCAGGATGCAACTAACTTAGCTTCCACACTGTTCCAACTTACCCTTTTTCCGCAAAGGGTAATAATCCTTTCCTCAACGTAGGAAATTCATCAATGAGTTTCCTGTCTAGATGAGTAATCGTCATACTGCCGAGTCTTGTCCATGCATAAGGCATGCCTTGGGCCTATTTACTTAACTAAGGCATTGCTGAGAGCATGCACTTGTCTTACTCGTGCCAAGGGTGCATCAATCAGGCTCATGCCGTACTTTCCTTATGCTTATGCAAGATCCGCTAACTTGCATATCTATGTATCTTACTTTCGAGGCCATGCCCAATGCGCCATTGGTCATGCCTAAGTCAAACTCCTTGATAGGAAGTATGAGTTTCCAAGGAATGAAATGCAACTAGCCTCATTAAGTTTGACCACAATAATCTCCTGCATCGATCTACCGAGCCAGATGATATGAGAGGCCTACTAAACCGACAATGTTTCAACTCATTGCGGCTTCGCACGTACCTTCCCTACTCTAAAGGGATCAAGCACATACCGTAGTTCATCCACGAATGGACAAGCAACTTAATTCAACTCGTTTGTAAGGTCGTGGCCAAACAATCATTCATCAACTCCCAAGGGCGTGATGGCTGCACATGACTACCCTTGGCCAAATGGGAAGTACGACCGTGATGGTCGTACATTCAGTTCAAGCTCACATGCCAGTTCCAATGTTATTCCATGATGGATGAACATTTCCTGAGCCAAGCCCAGTGAAAGTCCATGATGGGATTTCCGGCTTTGACCCATAGGTCACTCCAATGTCCAGCCGTGATGGCTGTACATTACCAAGGCCATCCTGCTCTTGGCCAAGGCCAATGACTTGCGTAATGCGTAATGAGGCTCTACTTTTCTCAAGGACATCTACCTAACTGGCCTAAGGCATCATTTGATGCGAGATTGGCCTTGACCAATATAATTTACAACTTACACTCTCTTGGTGCTATATTGGCCTTGACCAATGTGCCCACGCAATATGACATTTTGGCAGCGTATTGGCCTAGACCAATGCTCATTTTTTCCACGCAACAGAAGCTTTGGATGAAGCTTCATCTCAGGCCATGGCGCATCTCTGAGCATGCGCCATGCTAAAAACACATAGTGTTACATGACTAATTAATGCCGCGGTAACTCTAATAAGCCAGTTTTGGTCACGTTTGTGCAACCGAGTCATATTAAAATGATACAAGTCCGTACTTTCTAAATTATATAGCCGACTTGTTCATGTGCTAGCGAATTTTATTGGTCTTCTTTGGTAGGAGTTTACTTCCTCCGACCAATGATTGTGATCAAAGCACAAACGCTTGAATGAATCAATGCTGCTAATGGGGTACCAGATTTCACAGGAAGGTACCAAAATACATATAGGACAAAATAAAATCCGGTAGAATCTGATACCCCTATTAGCAATGTTGGAATGAATGGCAGTTTTTGATTGTCCGAGCATTAGTGTTGGACTTTCAGTACTCGTGGTACCAAGGTGTTGGAATCCGATACCCCTATTACCTCTGTCTTTTATGCATTTGGTACCCTCCTGTGGAATCCGGTATCCTATTAGCAATGTTGGAATGAACGGCAGTTTTTGATTGTCCGAGCATTAGTGTTCGACTTTGAGTACTCGTGTCGTGGTACCAAGGTGTTACACGGCAGTTTTTGGTTCACGGAAGAAAAGTAAGGGGCAAAATGGTAAACTACACGAACCCTAATTTTTCATAGATTGTGACGATATAACCTTCGCTAGTCCCTCTTCACTCGGTAGTTCTACGGCTTATCTCTTCCTTCAAAATTTCATTTCAACGATCTAACCTTCTGTTTCCTTCATTCTTCTTGCCATGTAATGTTGGCCTGATATTTTAATTATGAGTCAATTCCATTTCGCAGCATACAGTTTCAGTAGTTCTACATCTCCAGCTTCCATTGTAAGATCTTGTTTTTCAAATTGATTTTTTTTTTTTGGTTTAATGATTCTGATTCTCGGCAGTGATTAGAAAGAGAGAGGGCTCTAGTGGGGCACCATAAAATTTAATCTCTTTGATTTATTGATTAAGAGATGAAGATAATATGAATTTAGGTGCCATCTTTTGAATCGTAGTAGTAAACCTTGGTACCCCCGTTAGCAATTATGTATGTAAATCTATGGTTCAAAAGTATCTGGTATCTTTTGAAATATTTATTCTTCTATTTTATGATTGATTTCGGATTGATTAAATTTTCCCACAGTGATTGAGTCAAAATTACACTTGATATGAGCCTATTGATTTGATATCGCTATAACTAATGAGTTTGCACTAAATTTTGTTATTAGAATAATATTGCATATATTGGGTTTATTGAGTGTGAAAGCTATGTATAATTCCTTCACAGTTGTGTATACCAATGATGCAGAAATTGAAAACTAGTTGAGATTAGTTTCAGCTGGTAGCGGCCAGACAACCGTAGGGATGTGGTATCCACAGATAACGGGTTTAATTCAGTCCCGATTTGTCTACTAACTCCATCTCACATTTTTTTTTTTGAATGCATTGCAGTACTGTTTTAGTTTTTCTATTATGAAATGCAAACTTTACCTTAGGTTGTATCTGGTATGATCAAACTCTGGGACCCATCTACTTGTAAAACATCTATTAAATGTTAACTTAGTCTTTTTTGTATGTTAACTTAAATGTTATCCACATTTGTATGTCATCTATAAAGCAAATAGGTCAACCTGGTACCAATTTTGTGTCGGAAGATGACTACATGGATTTTGCTTTTCCAAGCTATTTAGCTCATGATGCCTTGATTTCATGTTTGTAAGCTCGGGTAGCCACATTCCTTTCTACTGACTGCTTATTTATTTATTTTTTATTTTTTTAATCTTTTTCATCTATTCACTGTTTTTGCACTGATAAATCTTTTGTAGCTTTTAGTAATGTTTACTCCTTAACTATGGTAGTTTAGTTCTAAGACTTCCAACATTGTAACAGTAATGTCTACTCCTTAACTACGGTACTTTAGTTCTAAGATTTCCAACGTTTTAACATTTGGATCTTCCCTGTTACAAGAAGACTAAATGAGAATGCTTTGTGAAGCGTCTTTGTTCTTGAATAATCATCATTCATGTTGTGGTCTTGGTGGAGCTCAACCTTTGTTTCTCACGTGCATCCTATATATCCTTTATGTTGGTGCCTTCTTACTTTAATGATTGGGTTAGCATTGATTATTATTTCTCTCTGTTAGACTGTTAGTATGCTATGCGTGCTTACTTTTTGAATTATGGTGTAATGCTGTCGGATATTTTAGGAGAGCGGAAAATTGACTGATATAAGCTTGTTATGGATCTGAGTCAACTGACTAATATAAACCCGCTTTGAAGGATTATTTTTGTTATAGAATGAGTTTAAAGATAGTTCTAATAAAAGATGCAATCTTAAAAAAAACCAAAATATTTTTATGTGAATATACATTTCAAAACTAATAGAGCTACAATCTTACTGATCAGGCATTTTCTAAAACTAATGATTTCACATTGGAACAGTACCTGGTCGTTAAGTTGGTTCGTCTATATTGTCTGGATGGATGTTTGTAATTTGAGATTTTAAAAAATCAAATACTTCAAAATGGGAGTAGTGCTAGACTCACCGGTTTGTCCCTCGTGAACCAAGGGGTGGAGTTAGGTCCCAAAGACCCCCCCTATTAATCCTTGGTGGTGAGTCCCATCCTAGTATTAACAGGGGCGGGTTTTTGGGTACGTTGGTCTCATCTGAGTCGCACTCTAGTACTAGTATGGGGCGTGTTTGTAGGCTGGTGGATCCCATTCCTGGTAATGATTGGGTGCCATCTTTTGAATCATAGTATTAAACTCCTCCAAGTAATTTTGGTACCCCCTTTAGCAATCATGTACATAAATCTGTGGTTCAGAAGTGTTAGGTATCTTTTGAATATCTATTCTTCTCTTTTATGATGGCTTTCAGATTGATTTTATTTTCCCTCAGTGATGGAGTCGAAATTACACTTGATTTGAGCCTATTTATATTACTGCTATGATGTGCTATCCCTATACAGGCTCTACTAAATCTTGTGTTACTATGATAAATATTGCATTTGTTGGGTTTATCGAATGTAAAGGCTATGTACGATTCCTTTGTAGTTGTGTATACAGTGATGCAGAAATTGGAAACCAGTTGGTAATTAGTAGCGGACAGAAAATTTTGGGGAGATTGGTGGGCCCTAACTGAGCAGTTATAGGACCCAGCATTCCATCGGGAGTCTTTTGTTGTTTGTTAGAATTTCTTGTATCAAAATATCTGAACGGACCTCACCTTGAACTCCCCCAAACAATTAACAATACAAGTATAAATTAATTGTGAGTCGGTTTAGTTTGGCTTTTTCAATGTCGTTAACTCATGTTAAGAAAGATAACCTTTTAAGTTTTTTTTTTTTTTTGAATGGGAACTCATGGTGCTGGGATTATAACCCCAGAGAACTACACCCCATTTAGTTACAATTATACCTGGACTCAAATGAATTCAAAATGGGAGCCTAACTTCTACGCCTATGTCAGAGAATGGAGAAGAAATAATTGAGGCTAAGGCAGAGAATCAAGAAATGTGAAGGAGATGAAGGTACTCTAAGGTAACCCATATTAACCCCCTTTTTTTCCCCCCTCATTATTCGTATTGTTCAAACTGCTTTTCTAGTCAATCCAATTATTGCTGTCATTTATCCATTTATACTCGTGCTAATTTACAATGTTGCTTCTCATATTTCTCTCAACTCTGAAGTTCATGTATGACTATATGGTTGTCTGATTAATCAGTTCTCTTGGGATCCACAGTTTGACATGTATGTAAGGGTTAACTTTACACCGGTGATTGAGTTTGGCATGATTGACTTCTCTCGGGTAGGCACATTCCCTCCTACTGACTGCCTACCATTTTTTGTATCTTTTTCATCAATTAGAATAGTCTCCGACCGTTTGTGCACTGATACGTTGTCTGCGGCTGTTAGTAATGCCTACTGCAAAACTGGTTCTCAGAGCATTATTACATTTTGATCTTGTCCCCTGTCATCAATAAACCGTCATCAATAAAGCATATATGTTCTCTTGGTATCAACTTTGTGTCGGACGATGATTGTATGAGAATGCTTTCCCAAGCGTCTTCGCTGGACGATGATTGTATGAGAATGCTTTCCCAAGCGTCTTCGCTATTGAATAATCATCTTTTATCTCGTGGTTTTGGTGTAGCTCTGACTTTTTGTCTCATGTATACTAAATATCCATTATATTGGTGCTTTTTTTGTTTAGTAATTAGACTAGAGATTGTTTTTTGTCAACTTTGTGTCGGGCTATGACTGAATGAGAATGCTTTGCCAAGCGTCTTCGTTATTGAAGAGTCGGTTCCGAGCAAAATTTTCGACAGACACAATCTTGTGGGTGAAGTACACCCCACTGCTGCTCTCCTTCGGGGGCTTATTGGGCTATGTCTGCTGGGATTTTCCTCGGGACCAATTCTTTGTATACGTTGAATTGTTGTTACTATCCTTACATTTTGGAATGTTTTGTTACAAAATGAGTTTATTTATTTTCACCTTTTCCATTGTTTATGTTGAAGATAAAAAAGTTGAGTCGTGCTATGACACGCTCATACTCATAACAACTTAAAAAACGGAAGCACCTAGGCGCTGTAAGATTCTTGGCATGATTATTCTTCTGAGGGATGCAAATGATTTATCTGACTGTTAAAAGTCGAAAAGTCAGAAGTTAACTGGGTGACATAATTTTAAAATGATTTCTATAAGCAAAAAAGTTAATAGCACGAGAAGTCATAAGTGCTTCAAAAAGTTAACTTTTTGGCTTCTAGAAGTCGTTTTGAAACTCGATACCCATACTAACTTCTTGCTTTTTGACTTCTAAAAGTCGAAAAGGAACTTCCACATCCAAAACTTTTTTTTATAGCATAATATTTTTGTTTCTGGCTTCTCCTTCTGCTCAAACAGATTTTTGACAGTTTTTTAATTAATTTGCCCCTGCTTTTAATCAGTATTAGAACTCAGTCCAAAATAAGAACATGTGATAATAATCTCATGGCAGTGAAAGAATGAATCTGATGCCAATGCTTCCCTTTGGTTAAAGAGATGCCCGTGCTTCACTTTGGTCAGAGGGTCAAAGACTTGATCAAGTGTTTTCATGCAACAGATTAGGATATCATCCTTTTTTCTCTCTCTCGTTATTCGTGTTGTTCAAACTGCTTTTCTAGTCAATCTAATTATTGTTGTTATTACTGTTGCTTCTCATATTTCTCTCAGCTCTGTAGTTCATGTACGAGTATATATGGTGTCTGATTAATTAGTTCTCTTGGAATCCACAGTTTGGCATTATCCATGGTGTTAGAAGCTTGATTTTGAAAACATGCTTGTAGGTATGCTTTTACTTTCTTCAACTCAGATAACCTGTTTTTCCCCTTCGTGATAAATTGGTAGTCGCCAGACAAACGTAGGGATATGGTATCCACAGATAACAGATTTAATTCAGTCCCGATTATTCTACCAACTTCATCTCATATTTTTTTTAATGCATTTTATTACTATAGGTCTTTTTTGTATGTGTTGTTTTAATTTTTCCATTACAAAATGCTTGCTGTAGTGCTTTATCATGGGCCATGTCCTGAGATTTGTCCAGTGGCAAAACCCTGGGACTCTTTTAACCTGTAAGCCTGCCCCTGCTAGTCTACAGAATGGGGTCCCAGGGACTGTCACGCGGGGCAAACCGTGGGACTGCACTTGGTAAGGCTAGCAGCACTGTTTACATTATACGTATTGGGGTCCCAGGGATTGTGTCGCTTGGGCACTACACTATAATGGTATTTTGATGGATGTGTGAGCTTTGGCTTATTATTATTGCGTGCTAATCTTGGGGGTGAGGGGCCATTCCCGTGGGGAATGTGAGATAACCGGCAAGACTCAACCCACGGTGGGTCTAGCGTGCTTTTTTGGATTTTTAATTCTGCCAATCCTGCTTGACTGACCGTAGGTTGGATCCCATCGTTTCTAAATGCGACAAGGCAAATAGTTGTGTCGGAAGATGACTACGTGGATTATGTTTTACCAAGTTCTTTAGCTCATGATGCCTTGATTCCATATTTGTAAGCTTGGGTAGCCATTTTCCAAGTTATTTAGCTAATGATTCCTTGATATCATATCATATTTGCAAGCTCGGGTAGGCACAGTCCCTCTTACTGGACTGCATACCATCTGTTGAATCTTTTTCATCAATTAGTGTAGTCTGTGACCGTTTATGCACTGATACGCTATCTGCAGCTGTTATTAATGCATACTGCAAAACTGATTCTCAGACTTCCAGCATTATTACATTTTGATCTTGTCCACTCATCAATAAAGCATACTCTTGGTATCAACTTTTTGTGTCGGAAGGTGACTGAATGAGAATCAGGCGTCTTCGCTATTGAATAATCATCTTTCATGTCGTGGTCTTGGTGTAGCTCTAACTTTTTGTCTCATGTACACTCAATATCCATAATACTGGTGCTTTTTTTTTTGTCTGTTTAGAATTGATTATTATTTCCCTCTATCCAAGCAAAGAGAGGTTGTTTTTTGTCCAATAATTTTAGGTATATTGAAGAGTAGGTTCCGAGCATAATTTTCGACAGACGCAATCTTGTGGGTAAAGTACACCCACTGCTAGTCTCCGCGGGGGCTCACTGGGCTATGTCTGTCGGGATTTTTCTCGGGACCAATTCTTTGTATACGTTGAATTGTTGTTACCATCCTTGCATTTTGGATTTTGGAATGTTTTGTTACAAAACGAGTTGAATATAGTTCTAAGATGGTTTATGTTCGCCTTTTCCATTGTATCAATATTTATGTTGTAGAAAAAAAAGTTGAATAGCTATGACATGCTAATCCTCATAACAACTTAAAAGTGCACCTAGGCACCATAAGATTCTTGGCATGATTTTTCTTCGAGGGAAGCACATGATTTATAGCCTGTTTGAATAGTATTTGACAAGTTGCTTTTCAACTGTTAGAAGTCGAAAAATCAGAAGTTAATTTGGCGACATAATTTTAAAATGATTTCTAGAAGCAAAAAAGTTATTAGCATTAGAAGTCAGAAGTGCATCAAAAGTTAACTTTTTTGCTTCTAGAAGTCGTTTTAAAACTCGATACCCAAATTAACTTCTTGCTTTTTGACTTCTAGAAATCGAAAAGTAACTTCCACACTCAAAACCTTTTTTTTGTGGCATAAAATTTTTGTTTCTGACTTCTGCTTGTGCTGAAACAAAATTTTGACAGTTTTTTAATTAATTTTGCTTGCCCTTGATTTTAATGAGTATTAGACCTCAGTTCAAAACAAGAACAAACCTTTTTTTGTAGCATAAAATTTTTGTTTCTGACTTCTGCTTCTGCTGAAACAAAATTTTGACAGTTTTTTAATTAATTTTGCTTGAATGAATATGGTGCCAATGCTTCACTTTATCAGGTGTTTTCATACAACAGATTAGGATATCTGAAGTAAAGTGAAGGCTGTATCATCCTTTGCAGTTGTGCATGGCGCATGCCAATGGTGCAGCAATTGAAAACCAACAGAGATTAGTTTTATCAATTGGTATTGGCCAGACAACTGTAAGGGTGAGGTGGCCACGAATAACGGGTTTCATTCAGTTCAGATCGAACAACAAAAAAACAACACCAAAACAACCCCTCTCACATTGGAGTGGGATCTACCCAAAAAGGGATCCCCTGCTAAGCTTTTGAGGGCAGGTCCCACATTAATGTGAGAGGATTGTTTTTAAGTTGTTTTTTTTTGTTGTTCGTCTAGAATCACTCTTTCTACTAACTCCATCTCATACTTCCGATTGCATTTCATTACTGTTGGTCTTTTTTTTATGATGTTTGATGGATAAAGAGAGATTTGGGTTTCTAAAGTAATTTGCAAAACAAAAAAGGTTAACAGACCGTCTCAAAGACGAGGTAGCTACGGGTCATGGTGTCTTGCGGGAGTGGCTTCTCTGGGTATGCCAAGCACTCTTTAGTCCAGAAAATTAAAATTCCCTTTTTGTTGAATGCCCGAAGAACCGCTGCAGATTCTTTCCCAACCCTGTACAAGTAGGCATTGCGTGAAGTGCAAGTAGGCATTGCGTTTGATCGTGTATTTTTCTTGCAATTAGTAGGGGAAAACATATCTTTGAATGACATGTAATGCGCAGATCCAATCATGCACAGGAGTTGCAAAAAGATGCTGGAGATGGATGTCAACTTTGTTGATTCAGATGCTATGGGGTTAACATTTGTCAGGGAAATTGAAGAGTTCGGATCCAGGAAAACCATGGCGCTGTGCTTTGGATGGAACAACATTGTTGTCAATAGTAAGAACAAAAGTATGTACATCTTATTCAGCATTGCTTCGTCAAATCAATCTGAGGTTAGGTTGCCTATTTTGCAAACGGTCTTGCTGATATGCTTTGTAAGCCAAGGCTGGTGAAAAGCTTTTTCCAAGCTATAGACCTGAAAGGTCTTGATTGTGCTTTACTTGGAGGTGATAATCCTATTCTTTTAATAGATTGGAAAGAGCATGCCGAGTAGGAAGGCTACACAGAAACCTTGACGAATAGATTTGCTGGTTCTGGAAGGTTGTAGAGGCTGTCTATGGAGCAGCAAGAGGGAGCTTCTTTTATTTTGGACCTCATTGAAATGCCTACAAGTAAATGGTTTTTCTGGCTTGCCTTGTCTTTTGACCATATACGAGACACCTGGTTCTGATGAGCGCCTTTGTCACTTCCACATTACCATCGCACAACATCATCTCTCTTTTAAGTATCTGCCAACAACATGTAGGCTGTATTTCTGGGCTTGAGGAACTCATTTCTGGATCAACAGGACAACTCGCTGTACCCACGACCCAACCTATAATATGTCCAGCATTTGTAGTTCTGAAAATTGAATATTCAATCTGAATGCTTGAAATAGTATTTCATTTTGTATTGAAAAATGCAGCTAGCATTTTGCATTCATGGTTCATTCGAATTGACAACTGTTCAGGTAAATTTTGTCACCTTAGAAATATTAAAAAAATGATGAAAAAGAGACGTGTGCGGGTCCGTCAAGAACTATGGAATAGTGTGTTGAGCCAAATAAAAAGTGCTATGCATGAAAAATGAACACCGGCAGTCCCGAGAGCAATGGTCAGTCGGTCTGTTGCTATTTCCATGGCTTCGCAAGATGCTGCTGTTAGTAGACATGGAGAGGAAGAATCCTAATACGGGCTCAACCAAATGCGGCAGTGGATGAGCTACAGGGCGGAACCAGCTTAGAGCATGGTCGTGCAGTTGCAAACCCAGCCCAATAAAGAACTGCATCTTCTCCGAAGATCTATAACATAATGTTATTCTAGTGCCGCTGCTTGTCTCAGAAGATTGTGCAGCAGAGAGAGATGGGTACTCCAAACTCCGGCGACTGCTATCCGTTCCAAAGGCCTAGGGTTTCAGTCAGCGCATTACAACCGAGAACTGATCAAGATATTCGAGCGGTGTCCGACAGATATCCAGCTCCTAAAGCTAAAACACCAGAAGAACTTGAGACATCCTTCGTACAAATATTCAAAGATTACACCAAAGCAGCTCGTAAAAAGGAGGATAGTGCACCTGAAATCGCTGATTGTGAACAGAAGCTTATCAAAGTAATCAGACAGTTCAGAAAGGTCAAAACAGTTTATCACAAATTCTTTCCTCAGTTAGTAAATCTTAAGGAGGTTTTTCCGTCGATGATTGAATTATTAAAAGATGATAAATGCGGTAAGCGTTTAGCTAGTTGTACTCTTTCAACATTCGAAGAACTTTAGCTAACTCATGAGGATTATGCAGTTCCTGGTCAAAAAACACAAGTTGCCTTGATGGTGCAATCTCTAGTTAACATGGGAGCCTTAGAAGTATTTGCTTCTACTATTGGCAAGTTTTCTGACAATGATGATTTACGAGCAGTACAAAATATTGCACAGATGATTTTTGAAGGAGGAGGAGCTGTAGCAACAATTGCCGGCTGTAACAGCAAACTGATTAATTGGGTATTGGAAGCAATCACATGTACCAAATGGGATGCAAAAGTGTGTGCTGTGGGGTTTTTAAATACTCTTTTGATGTCTAGTATGAAAAATAGATTCCAGTTAGGCCAAATGGGCATTGTGCCTGTTGTTGTAAATGCTCTTTCATCTCTTACAAGTCCTGACGAAGAAAAAACAGAAGAAGAGAAAGAACAAGAAGAAGAAGAAGACCTGCCTTGGACTTTGTTTTTTTATTTTTTCTATTAGAACATCTGGAGAACAAAGTGCATTTTGTCAATGCTGGAGGAGTCAAGGTAATGATCAAAATCATCCAGGATGAGGAATTGATTATTTTTGTGGGTCTGCCATTGCGGCACTTGATATAGTGAAAGGTTGTGCTTCTGACAAGTTTGTGAATGATGCTTTGGAATTGGACATTGCAATATTCCCTCCTTCCATGGATATGGTAAGATTATTTTGCCATGCAACTTCGGATGTGCACGTTTTTAGTCTATATATAAGAAATATATCTAGAATTCGGAAGATTTACTTTGGTTACTTTCTCAGATTCATGGGAGCACTATGCATTTTAAAGCAGAAATTGAAGAACGTCTTATATCTCTAATTGAATCATTAACTGGTAAGGCAAGCAAATTTTATAGCTAATCTGACTTTATTGATGTTTTTTTGTCTGTTGGTTAGTATTTGAGTGCCTAGATTTCCGAGATATAGTTGCGTTCCTTTCTGGATACCTTGTTGCACATTTAAACAGCTGCATTTTATCTACTCAATTCAGTCCACAATCTGTATGATATTTCCGTGGTGGGGGACTATTTGCTCATTTTTCATGAAATCGTGTGATAGTTGGTGTCTTCATGTCTAAGATTTGGCAGTCAGTTATTGTCTGGTGATGAGCTAGGTCTCGTATTCATGCTATTGCTTTTGTCTGTGTGAAGAACCATTGGTTTTCTATATCTTCCTGCTCTATGTTGTAAAAGGCGAGCGCCTTTAGCGCCTAGCCGCAAAAGGCGCACTAAGCGCAGGCCTAGCGCCTAGAAGAAAAGGCGCTTAAGGCGCCAAATTAAGCTTACATATGTTTTTTTCTAAATCTTGGGCGCTCGCCTGGGGCGCCTTAGGCGCCAAAGGCGCTAGGCTTGGCGCCTCGCCTTGCCTAGCGCCTTTTATCTTCACTGACGCCTTAGGAATCCTGCTTTCATCTTCACTGACGCCTGCTTCGAAATGACATTTAAAATTCACTGAGGGATATCTTATCTTGTTCAGGTGGCATTGCCGAGACGGAAAAACATATATTGTCAAAAAGGTTTGAGGAGAATGATGGTGAACGAATCACTTGGCTTATGGAGCACTTCATACGGTACACCCTACCCATTTGTTTGTCTAATTCACGATTTTCTATTATCAAAGCTAGAAGTTGTATTTTGAATTTATGCTTCTTAAAATTATTAAAAGCACCGGTTCCAGAGATGTCTGACATTTCCTCCCTGAGATTCCTTAGCGGTTTCTGATCGTCGTGCAGATATTCCAAAAAAGTTGATGCAGCGGCAAATCATCTCAAAAAGAAACAGGTTGCTCAAATTTTCATGTCGCTTTTTTTCACATGATAAGTTTATCTGTTTTGATGTCAAATATATTATTATACTGTTGTTGTTTGTCTCTTCTGCTTTTAATATTTTACAGCTGAACTCGTCTGAGCTCTACAAGGAAAAATTGCAATATGGATTCCCCACGCTTCAGGTCAGCATTGCTCTTGCAGTCTTGCTCTTATGCATCTTATATCTCTTTCCTTTTGACTCTAATGTTTTCCCATTATGGATCTGCTGCAGTCCATTGCTGTTATTCTTGGTTATCTTTGGTCGTCCGAGTGAGTGTTCCCATCTACTTCTCTTGTTTTGACCTTTATCTGTATAAAAGCCACACTGCATGTCATTAACTCAAGGTTATACTGGACTTGTAGGATAAGTGCTAAGATTGAAAGTGAATTGTCCCATCACCAGATAGAGAAGAAAGTTGTGTGGGATATTCTCTCGGTGTGTATTCAGAAAAGTCCTGCTCTCATTTGTGTCAAGTATTTGTGTAATGTGATTGATAACGGTTAACTTAGGAGTCCTGTAAGAAACTTCCTGAAGGGTACTTTTTTATCTTTCATTCATGAAGGAATATCGTGACAACATTGGCAGCGCGGGCGGATCAGTAGAAAGTACAAAGACAGTGATCGAGGAATACATTGCTTCTCTTGAGGTTGTAAGTGTTTCATCTGAAGCTAAAACCTTTGGTAGGAGTTGAGACGAAACATACTTATTGGAATTTTTTTATCATGAATGCATGGCAGGAAAATCGTGACCAGAGGATGAAATCATGTACTTGAAAATCCTGACTAGGGGGTGGAGCTGGATGCAAACAGCAAGGGGCGACGAATTGGAGTGCAGTCCAGCAGCATTTTATGGCTTTGAATTTGTTTAATTAGAGTACGTTTTTATGGCTTAGTGACCATTATTTCGAAGCATGTTTGGAGACAAATATTGAGGCATTGATTTGGAACACAAATTTCGTGACAACATTTCTTGCTTGGATTAGTAGCTGGTAAGATTAAAATACAAGCAAAGGAATGTAGAGAAAGAGAAAAAGACGGTGTGACAGACAACTTCATTTTTTTAGGGTGATTTGATTTCACGATTTCTAGTGCTTGAGAGTCTGGAATGGATGGCCTAGTAATATATTTTGGGCTAGAGAATAGTGAGTTGGATGGGAACGATTCAAGAAAGAGTAAAAGAGTTATGTTATCATGCACACCTGATGCAGGGTTATGGGATTAACATAAACTGAACATATGATAACTCTATGAGTTTAAAAAATTTTCTTATTAAATCAACTGCCTTCAAAATAACATTCTCGGCTTTCTTAAATAGATCATAAAACTTGGAAGCTAAGAAAAAGATAATCCGAAGATGAACATAAAAGGAAAGATAACCTTAACTAGATGCGAAGAAATCGAAAACCCAAACTTTCCTAAACTACTTGCGCACTTGAACCACTGTCGGGTCTCTGGCTTTTAGCAACTTACAATATTATACTATTTAGTTTTGATTATCGTATGCACTTTTAATCGAAAGAAGTAAACTCCGGAAGATGGAAGGAATATAATTTAGAAAATAGGCATATACACAAATCGCCATTTTAGTAATTTTAAAGGGTTTATATTCTTCACTCATTATCTAATATAATGGATCTTGCAAAGTTGTCGTTACATTTTTGTAATTGGAAAGCCCTACTTTTTTTTGGCAGTAAGATTTCATAATCTTTATTGAGTTAATTAGTGTTTGGATCGTAAGTTTTGGTATGTATTTGAGTTTGGGTCGTAAGTTTGTCCGTTTTAGAGTGTGGGTCGTCGAACCCGTTAGTCAACTGGTCAAACTGTTAGTGTCATCTGACGTCCATTAACTTCCGTCAGTTAACTTATTTACGCAGTTTGACACTCCGTTAAATATTTCACGCACGTGCCCACTTAAAAATCACGTGCTATCATTGAAAGAATCTACGGTCCAAATTGCTCCGAGATGTGTGGTTGACATTCATTTCGTTGCATGCCTTCATAAGATGCAAAAACAAATCCGACAACCGTTTCAAGCAATTACAACCCAAAAAATACAAGTAGAACTGCCTGAGTTCTTCGTACCAGCAACTCTCATACAACTAGAATAGATGAAGTTACATGTATGATGAAAGGAAAAGAAATAGTCTGATCTAAAAATAATATGACAACATATAAAACAGGTCCAGTTTAACAAAAAAAAATCAATTGTATTTCATGTTAACAGTTAACATATCACAACTTCAGTTTTGCTTCCAAGATCAATTTTGCATCCAAAAGAAAGTAAGTTAAAAGTACTGAATATACTTGTTTACCATGAAACTATACTACACTTAATCCAATTTCAGTTCTAATAAAAGAAGCTTACCTAATACCACTGCACGACTGTGCTTTTCTTTGATTGCTTGCCTCTCTTTGCAGGTGGTTGGTCTTGAGTCATTTCCATCAGAGAAGCATTCCTCCTAGTCATGTTCTCCACTGGATAACTTGCAGTCCACTATTTCCACCCCTTATTCGGGCATTACCAGCTCTACCAATTCCAGTTCCTCTTCCTCTTGGAGTTTGTTGGGTTATTGTGGAAGTTTGGGAAGACTGAGTTCCAACAGCTGCAGTTGCACCGGTACCTCTGACTCCAACAACTCCAGCTCTACCTCCTCTACCTCTAACAGCTCCAATAGCACCGCCAGCTCTGCCTCCGACAATTCTTTTTCCTTAATTCGAACAGAATCTATGATATCTATTTCTCCTGCCATAATTTCTATCGAGACAATATATTTCAGCTGCTGCTGCATCGTTTTCTTTATATATCTAATACTAGATTGATGTCTAACCATACACGTCTATGAACTCCTGACAGTTCATTCCCTACGATTGGATTGACACTTCAGTGAAATGAAATGTATGAAATTAGCCATTTTCCATACCTCAATTACATATTCTTATGATATTGATATTTCAATATAACTAATAGTCGTTTATATCAATGTAATTGTAATTCATATCATGTTTACATCATTCAATTTCACTCAATCATGATAGAATTACCACCCTTATTCTACTTACACAAACCCTAATTTTCAATTTTCACCAAATCAGAAATACCCATGTTCAGTTACATCAAATTAATCATTCAATTCCAATTATAATATAAACCCTAGAAATAAAATTTCATTGCATTATCAAATTAACACAATTAAACATGGAATTTGGGAAAAAAAATATGTGTGGGTTTGATTTTACTTACTTGGTTGTGCTGTATATAGCTCTGATTCACTTATCTAACGTCAACTGCTCCTTTCTCCATCTTAAAATCTCAGAACCAGCAAACTCGCCTCTATCCTCTGTCATCAACTCGTCATAATCATCGCACCTAACAGGAAACGTTCATGTGTCGAGCTAATAAAGAAGATAAATGAGTTTTTTTTCCTATGAATCTCTGAATTGCCTCTCGGAGTTTCTGGTATATAGATCTAAAGTGAAAAGAAGATACGATTAAGAGAAGGGGAATAAGGGAAGACAAAACTGATTAATGGCAAACGTGTAAATAAGTTAATTAATAGAAGTTGACGGTCGTCAGATAATACTAACAGTTTGACCAATTGACCAGGTTGACTAACGGGTCAACGACCCAAACTCTAAAATGGACAAACTTACGACCCAAACTCAAAGACATACCAAAAATTACGACCCAAACTCCACTAATGGTTTCCGAGCCGACAGGGTGAAAAGGAAGCTCACGAAAAGGGTGACAACCCATTTGACTCAATTTTGTGAATGAACCAGCTGGTTCATCATAATGATTTCTTCCAAATCTTTTAAGCAAAGAAGTTGAAAACCCTACCCAAGTTTGTATTGAATCAATCAATTTTATCCATTTATACAACTTTAAATCCTTACATCAAGATGAAAAATTGCAGTTTTAACTTGTTGTAGTGGTGGTGTTTCATAAAAAAATTCGAAATACAATTCAGCTTTATAGATCCAACCTTCAGGATCAGTTCCATCGAAGAATGCAAGAATTAATTTCTCAACTTCGTCAGTTTGTTTTCTATCATTGGATCTTGTATTCACATATGAAGATGTAAAATCTAACTCCTTATAAATCGATTTCTAAATTCAACCATAGATGATACCTGATTAGTAAGACCTAGTAAATGTGTGACGGACTGGAAAATTATACCTGCCCCGCCTGGGTGCGCAGGCCATAACTTCCCCGATGCGCCATTATTACGCTACTTACCGGGCCTTAACGCTAGGCAAATGCACATTCATTTTCCCTTGCAAGTATGCTCATGGAGCAGGATGCAACTAACTTAGCTTCCACACTATTCCAACTTACCCTTTTTCCGCAAAGGGTAATAATCCTTGCCTCAACGTAGGAAATTCATCAATGAGTTTCCTGTCTAGATGAGTAATCATCATACTGCCGAGTCTTGTCCATGCATAAGGCATGCCTTGGGCCTATTTACTTAACTAAGGCATTGCTGAGAGCATGCACTTGTCTTCCTCGTGCCAAGGGTGCATCAATCAGGCTCATGCCGTACTTTTCTTATGCTTATGCAAGATCCGCTAACTTGATATGTATGTATCTTACTTTCGAGGCCATGCCCAATGCGCCATTGGTCATGCCTAAGTCAAACTCCTTGATAGGAAGTATGAGTTTCCAAGGAATGAAATGCAACTAGCCTCATTAAGTTTGACCACAATAATCTCCTGCATCGATCTACCGAGCCAGATGATATGATAGGCCTACTAAACCGACAATGTTTCAACTCATTGCGGCTTCGTACGTACCTTCCCTACTCTAAAGGGATCAAGCACATACCGTAGTTCATCCACGAATGGACAAGCAACTTAATCCAACTCGTTTGTAAGGTCGTGGCCAAACAATAATGGAAATGGCCTAGTCTGTATAGGTCATTCCGTCAAAATGCATCCAAGTGATGCTTATCTGGTTCGCAACATGGCATATTGATTCCCATGCTTGATATGCTCCATTGGCAAGTCTACGCAGCTATAAATGAGCCCTCATCGTCATTTATACTCTTCAGGCTAAGCTATGAAGCTTACTTGGTGCATGGTCCGCATATGCACCTTCAACCAACTACCCCTCCCTATATATGTTAACTTGACATTTTTAAAATTAAATTAGGGGAGCAAAAATCATTCATCAACTCCCAAGGGCGTGATGGCTGCACATGACTACCCTTGGCCAAATGGGAAGTACGACCGTGATGGTCGTACATTCAGTTCAAGCTCACATGCCAGTTCCAATGTTATTCCACGATGGATGAACATTTCCTGAGCCAAGCCCAGTGAAAGGCCATGATGGGATTTCCGGCTTTGACCCATAGGTCACTCCAATGTCCAGCCGTGATGGCTGTATATTACCAAGGCCATCCTGCTCTTGGCCTAAGGCCAATGACTTGCGTAATGCGTCATGAGGCTCTACTTTTCTCAAGGACATCTACCTAACTGGCCTAAGGCATCATTTGATGCGAGATTGGCCTTGACCAATATAATTTACAACTTACACTCTCTTGGTGCTATATTGGCCTTGACCAATGTGCCCACGCAATATGACATTTTGGCAGCGTATTGGCCTAGACCAATGCTCATTTTTTCCACGCAACAGAAGCTTTGGATGAAGCTTCATCTCAGGCCATGGCGCATCTCTGAGCATGCGCCATGCTAAAAACACATAGTGTTACATGACTAATTAATGCCGCGGTAACTCTAATAAGCCAGTTTTGGTCACGTTTGTGCAACCGAGTCATATTAAAATGATACAAGTCCGTACTTTCTAAATTATATAGCCGACTTGTTCATGTGCTAGCGAATTTTATTGGTCTTCTTTGGTAGGAGTTTACTTCCTCCGACCAATGATTGTGATCAAAGCACAAACGCTTGAATGAATCAATGCTGCTAATGGGGTACCAGATTTCACAGGAAGGTACCAAAATACATATAGGACAAAATAAAATCCGGTAGAATCTGATACCCCTATTAACAATGTTGGAATGAATGGCAGTTTTTGATTGTCCGAGCATTAGTGTTGGACTTTCAGTACTCGTGGTACCAAGGTGTTGGAATCCGATACCCCTATTACCTCTGTCTTTTATGCATTTGGTACCCTCCTGTGGAATCCGGTATCCTATTAGCAATGTTGGAATGAACGGCAGTTTTTGATTGTCCGAGCATTAGTGTTCGACTTTGAGTACTCGTGTCGTGGTACCAAGGTGTTACACGGCAGTTTTTGGTTCACGGAAGAAAAGTAAGGGGCAAAATGGTAAACTACACGAACCCTAATTTTTCATAGATTGTGACGATATAACCTTCGCTAGTCCCTCTTCACTCGGTAGTTCTACGGCTTATCTCTTCCTTCAAAATTTCATTTCAACGATCTAACCTTCTGTTTCCTTCATTCTTCTTGCCATGTAATGTTGGCCTGATATTTTAATTATGAGTCAATTCCATTTCGCAGCATACAGTTTCAGTAGTTCTACATCTCCAGCTTCCATTGTAAGATCTTGTTTTTCAAATTGATTTTTTTTTTTTGGTTTAATGATTCTGATTCTCGGCAGTGATTAGAAAGAGAGAGGGCTCTAGTGGGGCACCATAAAATTTAATCTCTTTGATTTATTGATTAAGAGATGAAGATAATATGAATTTAGGTGCCATCTTTTGAATCGTAGTAGTAAACCTTGGTACCCCCGTTAGCAATTATGTATGTAAATCTATGGTTCAAAAGTATCTGGTATCTTTTGAAATATCTATTCTTCTATTTTATGATTGATTTCGGATTGATTAAATTTTCCCACAGTGATTGAGTCAAAATTACACTTGATATGAGCCTATTGATTTGATATCGCTATAACTAATGAGTTTGCACTAAATTTTGTTATTAGAATAATATTGCATATATTGGGTTTATTGAGTGTGAAAGCTATGTATAATTCCTTCACAGTTGTGTATACCAATGATGCAGAAATTGAAAACTAGTTGAGATTAGTTTCAGCTGGTAGCGGCCAGACAACCGTAGGGATGTGGTATCCACAGATAACGGGTTTAATTCAGTCCCGATTTGTCTACTAACTCCATCTCACATTTTTTTTTTTGAATGCATTGCAGTACTGTTTTAGTTTTTCTATTATGAAATGCAAACTTTACCTTAGGTTGTATCTGGTATGATCAAACTCTGGGACCCATCTACTTGTAAAACATCTATTAAATGTTAACTTAGTCTTTTTTGTATGTTAACTTAAATGTTATCCACATTTGTATGTCATCTATAAAGCAAATAGGTCAACCTGGTACCAATTTTGTGTCGGAAGATGACTACATGGATTTTGCTTTTCCAAGCTATTTAGCTCATGATGCCTTGATTTCATGTTTGTAAGCTCGGGTAGCCACATTCCTTTCTACTGACTGCTTATTTATTTATTTTTTATTTTTTTAATCTTTTTCATCTATTCACTGTTTTTGCACTGATAAATCTTTTGTAGCTTTTAGTAATGTTTACTCCTTAACTATGGTAGTTTAGTTCTAAGACTTCCAACATTGTAACAGTAATGTCTACTCCTTAACTACGGTACTTTAGTTCTAAGATTTCCAACGTTTTAACATTTGGATCTTCCCTGTTACAAGAAGACTAAATGAGAATGCTTTGTGAAGCGTCTTTGTTCTTGAATAATCATCATTCATGTTGTGGTCTTGGTGGAGCTCAACCTTTGTTTCTCACGTGCATCCTATATCCTTTATGTTGGTGCCTTCTTACTTTAATGATTGGGTTAGCATTGATTATTATTTCTCTCTGTTAGACTGTTAGTATGCTATGCGTGCTTACTTTTTGAATTATGGTGTAATGCTGTCGGATATTTTAGGAGAGCGGAAAATTGACTGATATAAGCTTGTTATGGATCTGAGTCAACTGACTAATATAAACCCGCTTTGAAGGATTATTTTTGTTATAGAATGAGTTTAAAGATAGTTCTAATAAAAGATGCAATCTTAAAAAAAACCAAAATATTTTTATGTGAATATACATTTCAAAACTAATAGAGCTACAATCTTACTGATCAGGCATTTTCTAAAACTAATGATTTCACATTGGAACAGTACCTGGTCGTTAAGTTGGTTCGTCTATATTGTCTGGATGGATGTTTGTAATTTGAGATTTTAAAAAATCAAATACTTCAAAATGGGAGTAGTGCTAGACTCACCGGTTTGTCCCTCGTGAACCAAGGGGTGGAGTTAGGTCCCAAAGACCCCCCCTATTAATCCTTGGTGAGTCCCATCCTAGTATTAACAGGGGCGGGTTTTTGGGTACGTTGGTCTCATCTGAGTCGCACCCTAGTACTAGTATGGGGCGTGTTTGTAGGCTGGTGGATCCCATTCCTGGTAATGATTGGGTGCCATCTTTTGAATCATAGTATTAAACTCTTCCAAGTAATTTTGGTACCCCCTTTAGCAATCATGTACATAAATCTGTGGTTCAGAAGTGTTAGGTATCTTTTGAATATCTCTTCTCTTTTATGATGGCTTTTTCAGATTGATTTTATTTTCCCTCAGTGATGGAGTCGAAATTACACTTGATTTGAGCCTATTTATATTACTGCTATGATGTGCTATCCCTATACAGGCTCTACTAAATCTTGTGTTACTATGATAAATATTGCATTTGTTGGGTTTATCGAATGTAAAGGCTATGTACGATTCCTTTGTAGTTGTGTATACAGTGATGCAGAAATTGGAAACCAGTTGGTAATTAGTAGCGGACAGAAAATTTTGGGGAGATTGGTGGGCCTAATTGAGCAGTTATAGGACCCAGCATTCCATCGGGAGTCTTTTGTTGTTTGTTAGAATTTCTTGTATCAAAATATCTGAACGGACCTCACCTTGAACTCCCCCAAACAATTAACAATACAAGTATAAATTAATTCTGAGTCGGTTTAGTTTGGCTTTTTCAATGTCGTTAACTCATGTTAAGAAAGATAACCTTTTAAGTTTTTTTTTTTTTTTTGAATGGGACCTCATGGTGCTGGGATTATAACCCCAGAGAACTACACCCCATTTAGTTACAATTATACCTGGACTCAAATGAATTCAAAATGGGAGCCTAACTTCTACGCCTATGTCAGAGAATGGAGAAGAAATAATTGAGGCTAAGGCAGCGAATCAAGAAATGTGAAGGAGATGAAGGTACTCTAAGGTAACCCATATTAACCCCCTTTTTTTCCCCTCTCATTATTCGTATTGTTCAAACTGCTTTTCTAGTCAATCCAATTTTCCTGTCATTTATCCATTTATACTCGTGCTAATTTACAATGTTGCTTCTCATATTTCTCTCAACTCTGAAGTTCATGTATGACTATGTGGTTGTCTGATTAATCAGTTCTCTTGGGATCCACAGTTTGACATGTATGTAAGGGTTAACTTTACACCGGTGATTGAGTTTGTCATGATTGACTTCTCTAGGGTAGGCACATTCCCTCCTACTGGCTGCCTACCATTTTTTGTATCTTTTTCATCAATTAGAATAGTCTCTGACCGTTTGTGCACTGATACGTTGTCTGCGGCTGTTAGTAATGCCTACTGCAGAACTGGTTCTCAGAGCATTATTACATTTTGATCTTGTCCCCTGTCATCAATAAACTGTCATCAATAAAGCATATATGTTCTCTTGGTATCAACTTTGTGTCGGACGATGATTGTATGAGAATGCTTTCCCAAGCGTCTTCGCTGGACGATGATTGTATGAGAATGCTTTCCCAAGCGTCTTCGCTATTGAATAATCATCTTTTATCTCGTGGTTTTGGTGTAGCTCTGACTTTTTGTCTCATGTATACTAAATATCCATTATATTGGTGCTTTTTTTGTTTAGTAATTAGACTAGAGATTGTTTTTTGTCAACTTTGTGTCGGGCGATGACTGAATGAGAATGCTTTTCCAAGCGTCTTTGCTATTGAAGAGTCGGTTCCGAGCAAAATTTTCGACAGACACAATCTTGTGGGTGAAGTACACCCCACTGCTACTCTCCTTCGGGGGCTCATTGGGCTATGTCTGCTGGGATTTTTCTCGGGACCAATTCTTTGTATACGTTGAATTGTTGTTACTATCCTTACATTTTGGAATGTTTTGTTACAAAATGAGTTTATTTATTTTCACCTTTTCCATTGTTTATGTTGAAGATAAAAAAGTTGAGTCGTGCTATGACACGCTCATCCACATAACAACTTAAAAAACGGAAGCACCTATGCGCTGTAAGATTCTTGGCATGATTATTCTTCTGAGGGATGCAAATGATTTATCTGACTGTTAGAAGTCGAAAAGTCAGAAGTTAACTGGGTGACATAATTTTAAAATGATTTCTAAAAACAAAAAAGTTAATAGCACGAGAAGTCATAAGTGCTTCAAAAAGTTAACTTTTTGGCTTCTAGAAGTCGTTTTGAAACTCGATACCCATACTAACTTCTTGCTTTTTGACTTCTAAAAGTCGAAAAGGAACTTCCACATCCAAAACTTTTTTTTATAGCATAATATTTTTGTTTCTGGCTTCTCCTTCTGCTAAAACAGATTTTTGACAGTTTTTTAATTAATTTGCCCCTGCTTTTAATCAATATTAGAACTCAGTCCAAAAAAAAGAACATGTGATAATAATCTCATGGCAGTGAAAGAATGAATCTGATGCCAATGCTTCCCTTTGGTTAAAGAGATGCCCGTGCTTCACTTTGGTCAGAGGGTCAAAGACTTGATCAAGTGTTTTCATGCAACAAATTAGGATATCATCCTTTTTTCTCTCTCTCGTTATTCGTATTGTTCAAACTGCTTTTCTAGTCAATCTAATTATTGTTGTTATTACTGTTGCTTCTCATATTTCTCTCAGCTCTGAAGTTCATGTACGAGTATATATGGTGTCTGATTAATTAGTTCTCTTGGAATCCACAGTTTGGCATTATCCATGGTGTTAGAAGCTTGATTTTGAAAACATGCTTGTAGGTATACTTTTACTTTCTTCAACTCAGATAACCTGTTTTTCCCCTTCGTGATAAATTGATAGTCGCCAGACAAAGGTAGGGATGTGGTATCCACAGATAACAGATTTAATTCAGTCCCGATTATTCTACCAACTTCATCTCATATTTTTTTAATGCATTTTATTACTGTAGGTCTTTTTTTACTGTAGGTCTTTTTTGTATGTGTTGTTTTAATTTTTCCATTACAAAATGCTTGCTGTAGTGCTTTATCATGGGCCATGTCCTGAGATTTGTCCAGTGGCAAAACCCTGGGACTCTTTTAACCTGTAAGCCTGCCCCTGCTAGTCTACAGAATGGGGTCCCAGGGACTGTCACGCGTGGCAAACCGTGGGACTGCACTTGGTAAGGCTAGCAGCACTGTTTACATTATACGTATTGGGGTCCCAGGGATTGTGTCGCTTGGGCACTACACTATAATGGTATTTTGATGGATGTGTGAGCTTTGGCTTATTATTATTGCGTGCTAATCTTGGGGGTGAGGGGCCATTCCCTTGGGGAATGTGAGATAACCGGCAAGACTCAACCCACGGTGGGTCTAGCATGCTTTTTTGGATTTTTAATTCTGCCAATCCTGCTTGACTGACCGTAGGTTGGATCCCATCGTTTCTAAATGCGACAAGGCAAATAGTTGTGTCGGAAGATGACTACGTGGATTATGTTTTACCAAGTTCTTTAGCTCATGATGCCTTGATTCCATATTTGTAAGCTTGGGTAGCCATTTTCCAAGTTATTTAGCTAATGATTCCTTGATATCATATCATATTTGCAAGCTCGGGTAGGCACAGTCCCTCTTACTGGACTGCATACCATCTGTTGTATCTTTTTCATCAATTAGTGTAGTCTGTGACCGTTTATGCACTGATACGCTATCTGCAGCTGTTATTAATGCATACTGCAAAACTGATTCTCAGACTTCCAGCATTATTACATTTTGATCTTGTCCACTCATCAATAAAGCATACTCTTGGTATCAACTTTTTGTGTCGGAAGGTGACTGAATGAGAATCAGGCGTCTTCGCTATTGAATAATCATCTTTCATGTCGTGGTCTTGGTGTAGCTCTAACTTTTTGTCTCATGTACACTCAATATCCATAATACTGGTGCTTTTTTTTTGTCTGTTTAGAATTGATTTTATTTCCCTCTATCCAAGCAAAGAGAGGTTGTTTTTTGTCCAATAATTTTAGGTATATTGAAGAGTAGGTTCCGAGCATTATTTTCGACAGACACAATCTTGTGGGTAAAGTACACCCACTGCTAGTCTCCGCGGGGGCTCACTGGGCTATGTCTGTCGGGATTTTTCTCGGGACCAATTCTTTGTATACGTTGAATTGTTGTTACCATCCTTGCATTTTGGATTTTGGAATGTTTTGTTACAAAACGAGTTTAGTATAGTTCTAAGATGGTTTATGTTCGCCTTTTCCATTGTATCAATATTTATGTTGAAGAAAAAAAAGTTGAGTCGCTATGACATGCTAATCCTCATAACAACTTAAAAGTGCACCTAGGCACCATAAGATTCTTGGCATGATTTTTCTTCGAGGGAAGCACATGATTTATAGCCTGTTTGAATAGTATTTGACAAGTTGCTTTTCAACTGTTAGAAGTCGAAAAATCAGAAGTTAATTTGGCGACATAATTTTAAAATGATTTCTAGAAACAAAAAAGTTATTAGCATTAGAAGTCAGAAGTGCATCAAAAGTTAACTTTTTTGCTTCTAGAAGTCGTTTTAAAACTCGATACCCAAATTAACTTCTTGCTTTTTGACTTCTAGAAATCGAAAAGTAACTTCCACACTCAAAACCTTTTTTTTGTGGCATAAAATTTTTGTTTCTGACTTCTGCTTGTGCTGAAACAAAATTTTGACAGTTTTTTAATTAATTTTGCTTGCCCTTGATTTTAATGAGTATTAGACCTCAGTTCAAAACAAGAACAAACCTTTTTTTGTAGCATAAAATTTTTGTTTCTGACTTCTGCTTCTGCTGAAACAAAATTTTGACAGTTTTTTAATTAATTTTGCTTGCCCTTGATTTTAATGAGTATTAGAACTCAGTTCAAAACAAGAACATGTGACAATAATCTCATGTCAGTGATAGAATGAATATGGTGCCAATGCTTCACTTTATCAGGTGTTTTCATACAACAGATTAGGATATCTGAAGTAAAGTGAAGGCTGTATCATCCTTTGCAGTTGTGCATGGCGCATGCCAATGGTGCAGCAATTGAAAACCAACAGAGATTAGTTTTATCAATTGGTATTGGCCAGACAACTGTAAGGGTGAGGTGGCCACGAATAACGGGTTTCATTCAGTTCAGATCGAACAACAAAAAAACAACACCAAAACAACCCCTCTCACATTGGAGTGGGATCTACCCAAAAAGGGATCCCCTGCTAAGCTTTTGCGGGCAGGTCCCACATTAATGTGAGAGGATTGTTTTTAAGTTGTTTTTTTTGTTGTTCGTCTAGAATCACTCCATCTCATACTTCCGATTGCATTTCATTACTGTTGGTCTTTTTTTTTTATGATGTTTTGATGGATAAAGAGAGATTTGGGTTTCTAAAGTAATTTGCAAAACAAAAAAGGTTAACAGACCGTCTCAAAGACGAGGTAGCTACGGGTCATGGTGTTTTGCGGGAGTGGCTTCTCTGGGTATGCCAAGCACTCTTTAGTCCAGAAAATTAAAATTCCCATTTTGTTGAATGCCCGAAGAACCGCTGCAGATTCTTTCCCAACCCTGTACAAGTAGGCATTGCGTGAAGTGCAAGTAGGCATTGCATTTGATCGTGTATTTTTCTTGCAATTAGTAGGGGAAAACATATCTTTGAATGACATGTAATGCGCAGATCCAATCATGCACAGGAGTTGCAAAAAGATGCTGGAGATGGATGTCAACTTTGTTGATTCAGATGCAATGGGGTTAACATTTGTCAGGGAAATTGAAGAGTTCGGATCCAGGAAAACCATGGCGCTGTGCTTTGGATGGAACAACATTGTTGTCAATAGTAAGAACAAAAGTATGTACATCTTATTCAGCATTGCTTCGTCAAATCAATCTGAGGTTAGGTTGCCTATTTTGCAAACGGTCTTGCTGATATGCTTTGTAAGCCAAGGCTGGTGAAAAGCTTTTTCCAAGCTATAGACCTGAAAGGTCTTGATTGTGCTTTACTTGGAGGTGATAATCCTATTCTTTTAATAGATTGGAAAGAGCATGCCGAGTAGGAAGGCTACACAGAAACCTTGACGAATAGATTTGCTGGTTCTGGAAGGTTGTAGAGGCTGTCTATGGAGCAGCAAGAGGGAGCTTCTTTTATTTTGGACCTCATTGAAATGCCTACAAGTAAATGGTTTTTCTGGCTTGCCTTGTCTTTTGACCATATACGAGACACCTGGTTCTGATGAGCGCCTTTGTCACTTCCACATTACCATCGCACAACATCATCTCTCTTTTAAGTATCTGCCAACAACATGTAGGCTGTATTTCTGGGCTTGAGGAACTCATTTCTGGATCAACAGGACAACTCGCTGTACCCACGACCCAACCTATAATATGTCCAGCATTTGTAGTTCTGAAAATTGAATATTCAATCTGAATGCTTGAAATAGTATTTCATTTTGTATTGAAAAATGCAGCTAGCATTTTGCATTCATGGTTCATTCGAATTGACAACTGTTCAGGTAAATTTTGTCACCTTAGAAATATTAAAAAAATGATGAAAAAAGAGACGTGTGCGGGTCCGTCAAGAACTATGGAATAGTGTGTTGAGCCAAATAAAAAGTGCTATGCATGAAAAATGAACACCGGCAGTCCCGAGAGCAATGGTCAGTCGGTCTGTTGCTATTTCCATGGCTTCGCAAGATGCTGCTGTTAGTAGACATGGAGAGGAAGAATCCTAATACGGGCTCAACCAAATGCGGCAGTGGATGAGCTACAGGGCCGGAACCAGCTTAGAGCATGGTCGTGCAGTTGCAAACCCAGCCCAATAAAGAACTGCATCTTCTCCGAAGATCTATAATATAATGTTATTCTAGTGCCGCTGCTTGTCTCAGAAGATTGTGCAGCAGAGAGAGATGGGTACTCCAAACTCCGGCGACTGCTATCCGTTCCAAAGGCCTAGGGTTTCAGTCAGCGCATTACAACCGAGAACTGATCAAGATATTCGAGCGGTGTCCGACAGATATCCAGCTCCTAAAGCTAAAACACCAGAAGAACTTGAGACATCCTTCGTACAAATATTCAAAGATTACACCAAAGCAGCTCGTAAAAAGGAGGATAGTGCACCTGAAATCGCTGATTGTGAACAGAAGCTTATCAAAGTAATCAGACAGTTCAGAAAGGTCAAAACAGTTTATCACAAATTCTTTCCTCAGTTAGTAAATCTTAAGGAGGTTTTTCCGTCGATGATTGAATTATTAAAAGATGATAAATGCGGTAAGCGTTTAGCTAGTTGTACTCTTTCAACATTCGAAGAACTTTAGCTAACTCATGAGGATTATGCAGTTCCTGGTCAAAAAACACAAGTTGCCTTGATGGTGCAATCTCTAGTTAACATGGGAGCCTTAGAAGTATTTGCTTCTACTATTGGCAAGTTTTCTGACAATGATGATTTACGAGCAGTACAAAATATTGCACAGATGATTTTTGAAGGAGGAGGAGCTGTAGCAACAATTGCCGGCTGTAACAGCAAACTGATTAATTGGGTATTGGAAGCAATCACATGTACCAAATGGGATGCAAAAGTGTGTGCTGTGGGGTTTTTAAATACTCTTTTGATGTCTAGTATGAAAAATAGATTCCAGTTAGGCCAAATGGGCATTGTGCCTGTTGTTGTAAATGCTCTTTCATCTCTTACAAGTCCTGACGAAGAAAAAACAGAAGAAGAGAAAGAACAAGAAGAAGAAGAAGACCTGCCTTGGACTTTGTTTGGTTGTTTATTTTTTCTATTAGAACATCTGGAGAACAAAGTGCATTTTGTCAATGCTGGAGGAGTCAAGGTAATGATCAAAATCATCCAGGATGAGGAATTGGATGATTATTTTTGTGGGTCTGCCATTGCGGCACTTGATATAGTGAAAGGTTGTGCTTCTGACAAGTTTGTGAATGATGCTTTGGAATTGGACATTGCAATATTCCCTCCTTCCATGGATATGGTAAGATTATTTTGCCATGCAACTTCGGATGTGCACGTTTTTAGTCTATATATAAGAAATATATCTAGAATTCGGAAGATTTACTTTGGTTACTTTCTCAGATTCATGGGAGCACTATGCATTTTAAAGCAGAAATTGAAGAACGTCTTATATCTCTAATTGAATCATTAACTGGTAAGGCAAGCAAATTTTATAGCTAATCTGACTTTATTGATGTTTTTTTGTCTGTTGGTTAGTATTTGAGTGCCTAGATTTCCGAGATATAGTTGCGTTCCTTTCTGGATACCTTGTTGCACATTTAAACAGCTGCATTTTATCTACTCAATTCAGTCCACAATCTGTATGATATTTCCGTGGTGGGGGACTATTTGCTCATTTTTTTCATGAAATCGTGTGATAGTTGGTGTCTTCATGTCTAAGATTTGGCAGTCAGTTATTGTCTGGTGATGAGCTAGGTCTCGTATTCATGCTATTGCTTTTGTCTGTGTGAAGAACCATTGGTTTTCTATATCTTCCTGCTCTATGTTGTAAAAGGCGAGCGCCTTTAGCGCCTAGCCGCAAAAGGCGCACTAAGCGCAGGCCTAGCGCCTAGAAGAAAAGGCGCTTAAGGCGCCAAATTAAGCTTACATATGTTTTTTTCTAAATCTTGGGCGCTCGCCTGGGGCGCCTTAGGCGCCAAAGGCGCTAGGCTTGGCGCCTCGCCGCCTTGCCTAGCGCCTTTTATCTTCACTGACGCCTTAGGAATCCTGCTTTCATCTTCACTGACGCCTGCTTCGAAATGACATTTAAAATTCACTGAGGGATATCTTATCTTGTTCAGGTGGCATTGCCGAGACGGAAAAACATATATTGTCAAAAAGGTTTGAGGAGAATGATGGTGAACGAATCACTTGGCTTATGGAGCACTTCATACGGTACACCCTACCCATTTGTTTGTCTAATTCACGATTTTCTATTATCAAAGCTAGAAGTTGTATTTTGAATTTATGCTTCTTAAAATTATTAAAAGCACCGGTTCCAGAGATGTCTGACATTTCCTCCCTGAGATTCCTTAGCGGTTTCTGATCGTCGTGCAGATATTCCAAAAAAGTTGATGCAGCGGCAAATCATCTCAAAAAGAAACAGGTTGCTCAAATTTTCATGTCGCTTTTTTTCACATGATAAGTTTATCTGTTTTGATGTCAAATATTATTATACTGTTGTTGTTTGTCTCTTCTGCTTTTAATATTTTACAGCTGAACTCGTCTGAGCTCTACAAGGAAAAATTGCAATATGGATTCCCCACGCTTCAGGTCAGCATTGCTCTTGCAGTCTTGCTCTTATGCATCTTATATCTCTTTCCTTTTGACTCTAATGTTTTCCCATTATGGATCTGCTGCAGTCCATTGCTGTTATTCTTGGTTATCTTTGGTCGTCCGAGTGAGTGTTCCCATCTACTTCTCTTGTTTTGACCTTTATCTGTATAAAAGCCACACTGCATGTCATTAACTCAAGGTTATACTGGACTTGTAGGATAAGTGCTAAGATTGAAAGTGAATTGTCCATCACCAGATAGAGAAGAAAGTTGTGTGGGATATTCTCTCGGTGTGTATTCAGAAAAGTCCTGCTCTCATTTGTGTCAAGTATTTGTGTAATGTGATTGATAACGGTTAACTTAGGAGTCCTGTAAGAAACTTCCTGAAGGGTACTTTTTTATCTTTCATTCATGAAGGAATATCGTGACAACATTGGCAGCGCGGGCGGATCAGTAGAAAGTACAAAGACAGTGATCGAGGAATACATTGCTTCTCTTGAGGTTGTAAGTGTTTTATCTGAAGCTAAAACCTTTGGTAGGAGTTGAGACGAAACATACTTATTGGAATTTTTTTATCATGAATGCATGGCAGGAAAATCGTGACCAGAGGATGAAATCATGTACTTGAAAATCCTGACTAGGGGGTGGAGCTGGATGCAAACAGCAAGGGCGACGAATTGGAGTGCAGTCCAGCAGCATTTTATGGCTTTGAATTTGTTTAATTAGAGTACGTTTTTATGGCTTAGTGACCATTATTTCGAAGCATGTTTGGAGACAAATATTGAGGCATTGATTTGGAACACAAATTTCGTGACAACATTTCTTGCTTGGATTAGTAGCTGGTAAGATTAAAATACAAGCAAAGGAATGTAGAGAAAGAGAAAAAGACGGTGTGACAGACAACTTCATTTTTTTAGGGTGATTTGATTTCACGATTTCTAGTGCTTGAGAGTCTGGAATGGATGGCCTAGTAATATATTTTGGGCTAGAGAATAGTGAGTTGGATGGGAACGATTCAAGAAAGAGTAAAAGAGTTATGTTATCATGCACACCTGATGCAGGGTTATGGGATTAACATAAACTGAACATATGATAACTCTATGAGTTTAAAAAATTTTCTTATTAAATCAACTGCCTTCAAAATAACATTCTCGGCTTTCTTAAATAGATCATAAAACTTGGAAGCTAAGAAAAATAATCCGAAGATAAACATAAAAGGAAAGATAACCTTAACTAGATGCGAAGAAATCGAAAACCCAAACTTTCCTAAACTACTTGCGCACTTGAACCACTGTCGGGTCTCTGGCTTTAGCAACTTACAATATTATACTATTTAGTTTTGATTATCGTATGCATTTTAATCGAAAGAAGTAAACTCCGGAAGATGGAAGGAATATAATTTAGAAAATAGGCATATACACAAATCGCCATTTTAGTAATTTTAAAGGGTTTATATTCTTCACTCATTATCTAATATAATGGATCTTGCAAAGTTGTCGTTACATTTTTGTAATTGGAAAGCCCTACTTTTTTTTTGGCAGTAAGATTTCATAATCTTTATTGAGTTAATTAGTGTTTGGATCGTAAGTTTTGGTATGTATTTGAGTTTGGGTCGTAAGTTTGTCCGTTTTAGAGTGGGGTCGTCGAACCCGTTAGTCAACTGGTCAAACTGTTAGTGTCATCTGACGTCCATTAACTTCCGTCAGTTAACTTATTTACGCAGTTTGACACTCCGTTAAATATTTCACGCACGTGCCCACTTAAAAATCACGTGCTATCATGAAAGAATCTACGGTCCAAATTGCTCCGAGATGTGTGGTGACATTCATTTCGTTGCATGCCTTCATAAGATGCAAAAACAAATCCGACAACCGTTTCAAGCAATTACAACCCAAAAATACAAGTAGAACTGCCTGAGTTCTTCGTACCAGCAACTCTCATACAACTAGAATAGATGAAGTTACATGTATGATGAAAGGAAAAGAAATAGTCTGATCTAAAAATAATATGACAACATATAAAACAGGTCCAGTTTAACAAAAAAAATCAATTGTATTTCATGTTAACAGTTAACATATCACAACTTCAGTTTTGCTTCCAAGATCAATTTTGCATCCAAAAGAAAGTAAGTTAAAAGTACTGAATATACTTGTTTACCATGAAACTATACTACACTTAATCCAATTTCAGTTCTAATAAAAGAAGCTTACCTAATACCACTGCACGACTGTGCTTTTCTTTGATTGCTTGCCTCTCTTTGCAGGTGGTTGGTCTTGAGTCATTTCCATCAGAGAAGCATTCCTCCTAGTCATGTTCTCCACTGGATAACTTGCAGTCCACTATTTCCACCCCTTATTCGGCATTACCAGCTCTACCAATTCCAGTTCCTCTCTTCTCTTGGAGTTTGTTGGGTTATTGTGGAAGTTTGGGAAGACTGAGTTCCAACAGCTGCAGTTGCACCGGTAGCTCTGACTCCAACAACTCCAGCTCTACCTCCTCTACCTCTAACAGCTCCAATAGCACCGCCAGCTCTGCCTCCGACAATTCTTTTTCCTTAATTCGAACAGAATCTATGATATCTATTTCTCCTGCCATAATTTCTATCGAGACAATATATTCAGCTGCTGCTGCATCGTTTTTTTATATATCTAATACTAGATTGATGTCTAACCATACACGTCTATGAACTCCTGACAGTTCATTCCCTACGATTGGATTGACACTTCAGTGAAATGAAATGTATGAAATTAGCCATTTTCCATACCTCAATTACATATTCTTATGATATTGATATTTCAATATAACTAATAGTCGTTTATATCAATGTAATTGTAATTCATATCATGTTTACATCATTCAATTTCACTCAATCATGATAGAATTACCACCCTTATTCTACTTACACAAACCCTAATTTTCAATTTTCACCAAATCAGAAATACCCATGTTCAGTTACATCAAATTAATCATTCAATTCCAATTATAATATAAACCCTAGAAATAAAATTTCATTGCATTATCAAATTAACACAATTAAACATGGAATTTGGGAAAAAAAATATGTGTGGGTTTGATTTTACTTACTTGGTTGTGCTGTATATAGCTCTGATTCACTTATCTAACGTCAACTGCTCCTTTCTCCATCTTAAAATCTCAGAACCAGCAAACTCGCCTCTATCCTCTGTCATCAACTCGTCATAATCATCGCACCTAACAGGAAACGTTCATGTGTCGAGCTAATAAAGAAGATAAATGAGTTTTTTTCCTATGAATCTCTGAATTGCCTCTCGGAGTTTCTGGTATATAGATCTAAAGTGAAAAGAAGATACGATTAAGAGAAGGGGAATAAGGGAAGACAAAACTGATTAATGGCAAACGTGTAAATAAGTTAATTAATAGAAGTTGACGGTCGTCAGATAATACTAACAGTTTGACCAATTGACCAGGTTGACTAACGGGTCAACGACCCAAACTCTAAAATGGACAAACTTACGACCCAAACTCAAAGACATACCAAAAATTACGACCCAAACTCCACTAATGGTTTCCGAGCCGACAGGGTGAAAAGGAAGCTCACGAAAAGGGTGACAACCCATTTGACTCAATTTTGTGAATGAACCAGCTGGTTCATCATAATGATTTCTTCCAAATCTTTTAAGCAAAGAAGTTGAAAACCCTACCCAAGTTTGTATTGAATCAATCAATTTTATCCATTTATACAACTTTAAATCCTTACATCAAGATGAAAAATTGCAGTTTTAACTTGTTGTAGTGGTGGTGTTTCATAAAAAAATTCGAAATACAATTCAGCTTTATAGATCCAACCTTCAGGATCAGTTCCATCGAAGAATGCAAGAATTAATTTCTCAACTTCGTCAGTTTGTTTTCTATCATTGGATCTTGTATTCACATATGAAGATGTAAAATCTAACTCCTTATAAATCGATTTCTAAATTCAACCATAGATGATACCTGATTAGTAAGACCTAGTAAATGTGTGACGGACTGGAAAATTATACCTGCCCCGCCTGGGTGCGCAGGCCATAACTTCCCCGATGCGCCATTATTACGCTACTTACCGGGCCTTAACGCTAGGCAAATGCACATTCATTTTCCCTTGCAAGTATGCTCATGGAGCAGGATGCAACTAACTTAGCTTCCACACTATTCCAACTTACCCTTTTTCCGCAAAGGGTAATAATCCTTGCCTCAACGTAGGAAATTCATCAATGAGTTTCCTGTCTAGATGAGTAATCATCATACTGCCGAGTCTTGTCCATGCATAAGGCCTTGGGCCTATTTACTTAACTAAGGCATTGCTGAGAGCATGCACTTGTCTTCCTCGTGCCAAGGGTGCATCAATCAGGCTCATGCCGTACTTTTCTTATGCTTATGCAAGATCCGCTAACTTGATATGTATGTATCTTACTTTCGAGGCCATGCCCAATGCGCCATTGGTCATGCCTAAGTCAAACTCCTTGATAGGAAGTATGAGTTTCCAAGGAATGAAATGCAACTAGCCTCATTAAGTTTGACCACAATAATCTCCTGCATCGATCTACCGAGCCAGATGATATGATAGGCCTACTAAACCGACAATGTTTCAACTCATTGCGGCTTCGTACGTACCTTCCCTACTCTAAAGGGATCAAGCACATACCGTAGTTCATCCACGAATGGACAAGCAACTTAATCCAACTCGTTTGTAAGGTCGTGGCCAAACAATAATGGAAATGGCCTAGTCTGTATAGGTCATTCCGTCAAAATGCATCCAAGTGATGCTTATCTGGTTCGCAACATGGCATATTGATTCCCATGCTTGATATGCTCCATTGGCAAGTCTACGCAGCTATAAATGAGCCCTCATCGTCATTTATACTCTTCAGGCTAAGCTATGAAGCTTACTTGGTGCATGGTCCGCATATGCACCTTCAACCAACTACCCCTCCCTATATATGTTAACTTGACATTTTTAAAATTAAATTAGGGGAGCAAAAATCATTCATCAACTCCCAAGGGCGTGATGGCTGCACATGACTACCCTTGGCCAAATGGGAAGTACGACCGTGATGGTCGTACATTCAGTTCAAGCTCACATGCCAGTTCCAATGTTATTCCACGATGGATGAACATTTCCTGAGCCAAGCCCAGTGAAAGGCCATGATGGGATTTCCGGCTTTGACCCATAGGTCACTCCAATGTCCAGCCGTGATGGCTGTATATTACCAAGGCCATCCTGCTCTTGGCCTAAGGCCAATGACTTGCGTAATGCGTCATGAGGCTCTACTTTTCTCAAGGACATCTACCTAACTGGCCTAAGGCATCATTTGATGCGAGATTGGCCTTGACCAATATAATTTACAACTTACACTCTCTTGGTGCTATATTGGCCTTGACCAATGTGCCCACGCAATATGACATTTTGGCAGCGTATTGGCCTAGACCAATGCTCATTTTTTCCACGCAACAGAAGCTTTGGATGAAGCTTCATCTCAGGCCATGGCGCATCTCTGAGCATGCGCCATGCTAAAAACACATAGTGTTACATGACTAATTAATGCCGCGGTAACTCTAATAAGCCAGTTTTGGTCACGTTTGTGCAACCGAGTCATATTAAAATGATACAAGTCCGTACTTTCTAAATTATATAGCCGACTTGTTCATGTGCTAGCGAATTTTATTGGTCTTCTTTGGTAGGAGTTTACTTCCTCCGACCAATGATTGTGATCAAAGCACAAACGCTTGAATGAATCAATGCTGCTAATGGGGTACCAGATTTCACAGGAAGGTACCAAAATACATATAGGACAAAATAAAATCCGGTAGAATCTGATACCCCTATTAACAATGTTGGAATGAATGGCAGTTTTTGATTGTCCGAGCATTAGTGTTGGACTTTCAGTACTCGTGGTACCAAGGTGTTGGAATCCGATACCCCTATTACCTCTGTCTTTTATGCATTTGGTACCCTCCTGTGGAATCCGGTATCCTATTAGCAATGTTGGAATGAACGGCAGTTTTTGATTGTCCGAGCATTAGTGTTCGACTTTGAGTACTCGTGTCGTGGTACCAAGGTGTTACACGGCAGTTTTTGGTTCACGGAAGAAAAGTAAGGGGCAAAATGGTAAACTACACGAACCCTAATTTTTCATAGATTGTGACGATATAACCTTCGCTAGTCCCTCTTCACTCGGTAGTTCTACGGCTTATCTCTTCCTTCAAAATTTCATTTCAACGATCTAACCTTCTGTTTCCTTCATTCTTCTTGCCATGTAATGTTGGCCTGATATTTTAATTATGAGTCAATTCCATTTCGCAGCATACAGTTTCAGTAGTTCTACATCTCCAGCTTCCATTGTAAGATCTTGTTTTTCAAATTGATTTTTTTTTTTTGGTTTAATGATTCTGATTCTCGGCAGTGATTAGAAAGAGAGAGGGCTCTAGTGGGGCACCATAAAATTTAATCTCTTTGATTTATTGATTAAGAGATGAAGATAATATGAATTTAGGTGCCATCTTTTGAATCGTAGTAGTAAACCTTGGTACCCCCGTTAGCAATTATGTATGTAAATCTATGGTTCAAAAGTATCTGGTATCTTTTGAAATATCTATTCTTCTATTTTATGATTGATTTCGGATTGATTAAATTTTCCCACAGTGATTGAGTCAAAATTACACTTGATATGAGCCTATTGATTTGATATCGCTATAACTAATGAGTTTGCACTAAATTTTGTTATTAGAATAATATTGCATATATTGGGTTTATTGAGTGTGAAAGCTATGTATAATTCCTTCACAGTTGTGTATACCAATGATGCAGAAATTGAAAACTAGTTGAGATTAGTTTCAGCTGGTAGCGGCCAGACAACCGTAGGGATGTGGTATCCACAGATAACGGGTTTAATTCAGTCCCGATTTGTCTACTAACTCCATCTCACATTTTTTTTTTTTGAATGCATTGCAGTACTGTTTTAGTTTTTCTATTATGAAATGCAAACTTTACCTTAGGTTGTATCTGGTATGATCAAACTCTGGGACCCATCTACTTGTAAAACATCTATTAAATGTTAACTTAGTCTTTTTTGTATGTTAACTTAAATGTTATCCACATTTGTATGTCATCTATAAAGCAAATAGGTCAACCTGGTACCAATTTTGTGTCGGAAGATGACTACATGGATTTTGCTTTTCCAAGCTATTTAGCTCATGATGCCTTGATTTCATGTTTGTAAGCTCGGGTAGCCACATTCCTTTCTACTGACTGCTTATTTATTTATTTTTTATTTTTTTAATCTTTTTCATCTATTCACTGTTTTTGCACTGATAAATCTTTTGTAGCTTTTAGTAATGTTTACTCCTTAACTATGGTAGTTTAGTTCTAAGACTTCCAACATTGTAACAGTAATGTCTACTCCTTAACTACGGTACTTTAGTTCTAAGATTTCCAACGTTTTAACATTTGGATCTTCCCTGTTACAAGAAGACTAAATGAGAATGCTTTGTGAAGCGTCTTTGTTCTTGAATAATCATCATTCATGTTGTGGTCTTGGTGGAGCTCAACCTTTGTTTCTCACGTGCATCCTATATATCCTTTATGTTGGTGCCTTCTTACTTTAATGATTGGGTTAGCATTGATTATTATTTCTCTCTGTTAGACTGTTAGTATGCTATGCGTGCTTACTTTTTGAATTATGGTGTAATGCTGTCGGATATTTTAGGAGAGCGGAAAATTGACTGATATAAGCTTGTTATGGATCTGAGTCAACTGACTAATATAAACCCGCTTTGAAGGATTATTTTTGTTATAGAATGAGTTTAAAGATAGTTCTAATAAAAGATGCAATCTTAAAAAAAACCAAAATATTTTTATGTGAATATACATTTCAAAACTAATAGAGCTACAATCTTACTGATCAGGCATTTTCTAAAACTAATGATTTCACATTGGAACAGTACCTGGTCGTTAAGTTGGTTCGTCTATATTGTCTGGATGGATGTTTGTAATTTGAGATTTTAAAAAATCAAATACTTCAAAATGGGAGTAGTGCTAGACTCACCGGTTTGTCCCTCGTGAACCAAGGGGTGGAGTTAGGTCCCAAAGACCCCCCCTATTAATCCTTGGTGGTGAGTCCCATCCTAGTATTAACAGGGGCGGGTTTTTGGGTACGTTGGTCTCATCTGAGTCGCACCCTAGTACTAGTATGGGGCGTGTTTGTAGGCTGGTGGATCCCATTCCTGGTAATGATTGGGTGCCATCTTTTGAATCATAGTATTAAACTCTTCCAAGTAATTTTGGTACCCCCTTTAGCAATCATGTACATAAATCTGTGGTTCAGAAGTGTTAGGTATCTTTTGAATATCTATTCTTCTCTTTTATGATGGCTTTCAGATTGATTTTATTTTCCCTCAGTGATGGAGTCGAAATTACACTTGATTTGAGCCTATTTATATTACTGCTATGATGTGCTATCCCTATACAGGCTCTACTAAATCTTGTGTTACTATGATAAATATTGCATTTGTTGGGTTTATCGAATGTAAAGGCTATGTACGATTCCTTTGTAGTTGTGTATACAGTGATGCAGAAATTGGAAACCAGTTGGTAATTAGTAGCGGACAGAAAATTTTGGGGAGATTGGTGGGCCTAATTGAGCAGTTATAGGACCCAGCATTCCATCGGGAGTCTTTTGTTGTTTGTTAGAATTTCTTGTATCAAAATATCTGAACGGACCTCACCTTGAACTCCCCCAAACAATTAACAATACAAGTATAAATTAATTCTGAGTCGGTTTAGTTTGGCTTTTTCAATGTCGTTAACTCATGTTAAGAAAGATAACCTTTTAAGTTTTTTTTTTTTTTTTTGAATGGGACCTCATGGTGCTGGGATTATAACCCCAGAGAACTACACCCCATTTAGTTACAATTATACCTGGACTCAAATGAATTCAAAATGGGAGCCTAACTTCTACGCCTATGTCAGAGAATGGAGAAGAAATAATTGAGGCTAAGGCAGCGAATCAAGAAATGTGAAGGAGATGAAGGTACTCTAAGGTAACCCATATTAACCCCCTTTTTTTCCCCTCTCATTATTCGTATTGTTCAAACTGCTTTTCTAGTCAATCCAATTTTTCCTGTCATTTATCCATTTATACTCGTGCTAATTTACAATGTTGCTTCTCATATTTCTCTCAACTCTGAAGTTCATGTATGACTATGTGGTTGTCTGATTAATCAGTTCTCTTGGGATCCACAGTTTGACATGTATGTAAGGGTTAACTTTACACCGGTGATTGAGTTTGTCATGATTGACTTCTCTAGGGTAGGCACATTCCCTCCTACTGGCTGCCTACCATTTTTTGTATCTTTTTCATCAATTAGAATAGTCTCTGACCGTTTGTGCACTGATACGTTGTCTGCGGCTGTTAGTAATGCCTACTGCAGAACTGGTTCTCAGAGCATTATTACATTTTGATCTTGTCCCCTGTCATCAATAAACTGTCATCAATAAAGCATATATGTTCTCTTGGTATCAACTTTGTGTCGGACGATGATTGTATGAGAATGCTTTCCCAAGCGTCTTCGCTGGACGATGATTGTATGAGAATGCTTTCCCAAGCGTCTTCGCTATTGAATAATCATCTTTTATCTCGTGGTTTTGGTGTAGCTCTGACTTTTTGTCTCATGTATACTAAATATCCATTATATTGGTGCTTTTTTTGTTTAGTAATTAGACTAGAGATTGTTTTTTGTCAACTTTGTGTCGGGCGATGACTGAATGAGAATGCTTTTCCAAGCGTCTTTGCTATTGAAGAGTCGGTTCCGAGCAAAATTTTCGACAGACACAATCTTGTGGGTGAAGTACACCCCACTGCTACTCTCCTTCGGGGGCTCATTGGGCTATGTCTGCTGGGATTTTTCTCGGGACCAATTCTTTGTATACGTTGAATTGTTGTTACTATCCTTACATTTTGGAATGTTTTGTTACAAAATGAGTTTATTTATTTTCACCTTTTCCATTGTTTATGTTGAAGATAAAAAAGTTGAGTCGTGCTATGACACGCTCATCCACATAACAACTTAAAAAACGGAAGCACCTATGCGCTGTAAGATTCTTGGCATGATTATTCTTCTGAGGGATGCAAATGATTTATCTGACTGTTAGAAGTCGAAAAGTCAGAAGTTAACTGGGTGACATAATTTTAAAATGATTTCTAAAACAAAAAAGTTAATAGCACGAGAAGTCATAAGTGCTTCAAAAAGTTAACTTTTTGGCTTCTAGAAGTCGTTTTGAAACTCGATACCCATACTAACTTCTTGCTTTTTGACTTCTAAAAGTCGAAAAGGAACTTCCACATCCAAAACTTTTTTTTATAGCATAATATTTTTGTTTCTGGCTTCTCCTTCTGCTAAAACAGATTTTTGACAGTTTTTTAATTAATTTGCCCCTGCTTTTAATCAATATTAGAACTCAGTCCAAAAAAAAGAACATGTGATAATAATCTCATGGCAGTGAAAGAATGAATCTGATGCCAATGCTTCCCTTTGGTTAAAGAGATGCCCGTGCTTCACTTTGGTCAGAGGGTCAAAGACTTGATCAAGTGTTTTCATGCAACAAATTAGGATATCATCCTTTTTTCTCTCTCTCGTTATTCGTATTGTTCAAACTGCTTTTCTAGTCAATCTAATTATTGTTGTTATTACTGTTGCTTCTCATATTTCTCTCAGCTCTGAAGTTCATGTACGAGTATATATGGTGTCTGATTAATTAGTTCTCTTGGAATCCACAGTTTGGCATTATCCATGGTGTTAGAAGCTTGATTTTGAAAACATGCTTGTAGGTATACTTTTACTTTCTTCAACTCAGATAACCTGTTTTTCCCCTTCGTGATAAATTGATAGTCGCCAGACAAAGGTAGGGATGTGGTATCCACAGATAACAGATTTAATTCAGTCCCGATTATTCTACCAACTTCATCTCATATTTTTTTAATGCATTTTATTACTGTAGGTCTTTTTTACTGTAGGTCTTTTTTATGTGTTGTTTTAATTTTTCCATTACAAAATGCTTGCTGTAGTGCTTTATCATGGGCCATGTCCTGAGATTTGTCCAGTGGCAAAACCCTGGGACTCTTTTAACCTGTAAGCCTGCCCCTGCTAGTCTACAGAATGGGGTCCCAGGGACTGTCACGCGTGGCAAACCGTGGGACTGCACTTGGTAAGGCTAGCAGCACTGTTTACATTATACGTATTGGGGTCCCAGGGATTGTGTCGCTTGGGCACTACACTATAATGGTATTTTGATGGATGTGTGAGCTTTGGCTTATTATTATTGCGTGCTAATCTTGGGGGTGGGGGCCATTCCCTTGGGGAATGTGAGATAACCGGCAAGACTCAACCCACGGTGGGTCTAGCATGCTTTTTTGGATTTTTAATTCTGCCAATCCTGCTTGACTGACCGTAGGTTGGATCCCATCGTTTCTAAATGCGACAAGGCAAATAGTTGTGTCGGAAGATGACTACGTGGATTATGTTTTACCAAGTTCTTTAGCTCATGATGCCTTGATTCCATATTTGTAAGCTTGGGTAGCCATTTTCCAAGTTATTTAGCTAATGATTCCTTGATATCATATCATATTTGCAAGCTCGGGTAGGCACAGTCCCTCTTACTGGACTGCATACCATCTGTTGTATCTTTTTCATCAATTAGTGTAGTCTGTGACCGTTTATGCACTGATACGCTATCTGCAGCTGTTATTAATGCATACTGCAAAACTGATTCTCAGACTTCCAGCATTATTACATTTTGATCTTGTCCACTCATCAATAAAGCATACTCTTGGTATCAACTTTTTGTGTCGGAAGGTGACTGAATGAGAATCAGGCGTCTTCGCTATTGAATAATCATCTTTCATGTCGTGGTCTTGGTGTAGCTCTAACTTTTTGTCTCATGTACACTCAATATCCATAATACTGGTGCTTTTTTTTTGTCTGTTTAGAATTGATTATTATTTCCCTCTATCCAAGCAAAGAGAGGTTGTTTTTTGTCCAATAATTTTAGGTATATTGAAGAGTAGGTTCCGAGCATTATTTTCGACAGACACAATCTTGTGGGTAAAGTACACCCACTGCTAGTCTCCGCGGGGGCTCACTGGGCTATGTCTGTCGGGATTTTTCTCGGGACCAATTCTTTGTATACGTTGAATTGTTGTTACCATCCTTGCATTTTGGATTTTGGAATGTTTTGTTACAAAACGAGTTTAGTATAGTTCTAAGATGGTTTATGTTCGCCTTTTCCATTGTATCAATATTTATGTTGAAGAAAAAAAGTTGAGTCGCTATGACATGCTAATCCTCATAACAACTTAAAAGTGCACCTAGGCACCATAAGATTCTTGGCATGATTTTTCTTCGAGGGAAGCACATGATTTATAGCCTGTTTGAATAGTATTTGACAAGTTGCTTTTCAACTGTTAGAAGTCGAAAAATCAGAAGTTAATTTGGCGACATAATTTTAAAATGATTTCTAGAAACAAAAAAGTTATTAGCATTAGAAGTCAGAAGTGCATCAAAAGTTAACTTTTTTGCTTCTAGAAGTCGTTTTAAAACTCGATACCCAAATTAACTTCTTGCTTTTGACTTCTAGAAATCGAAAAGTAACTTCCACACTCAAAACCTTTTTTTTGTGGCATAAAATTTTTGTTTCTGACTTCTGCTTGTGCTGAAACAAAATTTTGACAGTTTTTTAATTAATTTTGCTTGCCCTTGATTTTAATGAGTATTAGACCTCAGTTCAAAACAAGAACAAACCTTTTTTTGTAGCATAAAATTTTTGTTTCTGACTTCTGCTTCTGCTGAAACAAAATTTTGACAGTTTTTTAATTAATTTTGCTTGCCCTTGATTTTAATGAGTATTAGAACTCAGTTCAAAACAAGAACATGTGACAATAATCTCATGTCAGTGATAGAATGAATATGGTGCCAATGCTTCACTTTATCAGGTGTTTTCATACAACAGATTAGGATATCTGAAGTAAAGTGAAGGCTGTATCATCCTTTGCAGTTGTGCATGGCGCATGCCAATGGTGCAGCAATTGAAAACCAACAGAGATTAGTTTTATCAATTGGTATTGGCCAGACAACTGTAAGGGTGAGGTGGCCACGAATAACGGGTTTCATTCAGTTCAGATCGAACAACAAAAAAACAACACCAAAACAACCCCTCTCACATTGGAGTGGGATCTACCCAAAAAGGGATCCCCTGCTAAGCTTTTGCGGGCAGGTCCCACATTAATGTGAGAGGATTGTTTTTAAGTTGTTTTTTTTGTTGTTCGTCTAGAATCACTCCATCTCATACTTCCGATTGCATTTCATTACTGTTGGTCTTTTTTTTTTATGATGTTTTGATGGATAAAGAGAGATTTGGGTTTCTAAAGTAATTTGCAAAACAAAAAAGGTTAACAGACCGTCTCAAAGACGAGGTAGCTACGGGTCATGGTGTTTGCGGGAGTGGCTTCTCTGGGTATGCCAAGCACTCTTTAGTCCAGAAAATTAAAATTCCCATTTTGTTGAATGCCCGAAGAACCGCTGCAGATTCTTTCCCAACCCTGTACAAGTAGGCATTGCGTGAAGTGCAAGTAGGCATTGCGTTTGATCGTGTATTTTTCTTGCAATTAGTAGGGGAAAACATATCTTTGAATGACATGTAATGCGCAGATCCAATCATGCACAGGAGTTGCAAAAAGATGCTGGAGATGGATGTCAACTTTGTTGATTCAGATGCTATGGGGTTAACATTTGTCAGGGAAATTGAAGAGTTCGGATCCAGGAAAACCATGGCGCTGTGCTTTGGATGGAACAACATTGTTGTCAATAGTAAGAACAAAAGTATGTACATCTTATTCAGCATTGCTTCGTCAAATCAATCTGAGGTTAGGTTGCCTATTTTGCAAACGGTCTTGCTGATATGCTTTGTAAGCCAAGGCTGGTGAAAAGCTTTTTCCAAGCTATAGACCTGAAAGGTCTTGATTGTGCTTTACTTGGAGGTGATAATCCTATTCTTTTAATAGATTGGAAAGAGCATGCCGAGTAGGAAGGCTACACAGAAACCTTGACGAATAGATTTGCTGGTTCTGGAAGGTTGTAGAGGCTGTCTATGGAGCAGCAAGAGGGAGCTTCTTTTATTTTGGACCTCATTGAAATGCCTACAAGTAAATGGTTTTTCTGGCTTGCCTTGTCTTTTGACCATATACGAGACACCTGGTTCTGATGAGCGCCTTTGTCACTTCCACATTACCATCGCACAACATCATCTCTCTTTTAAGTATCTGCCAACAACATGTAGGCTGTATTTCTGGGCTTGAGGAACTCATTTCTGGATCAACAGGACAACTCGCTGTACCCACGACCCAACCTATAATATGTCCAGCATTTGTAGTTCTGAAAATTGAATATTCAATCTGAATGCTTGAAATAGTATTTCATTTTGTATTGAAAAATGCAGCTAGCATTTTGCATTCATGGTTCATTCGAATTGACAACTGTTCAGGTAAATTTTGTCACCTTAGAAATATTAAAAAAATGATGAAAAAAGAGACGTGTGCGGGTCCGTCAAGAACTATGGAATAGTGTGTTGAGCCAAATAAAAAGTGCTATGCATGAAAAATGAACACCGGCAGTCCCGAGAGCAATGGTCAGTCGGTCTGTTGCTATTTCCATGGCTTCGCAAGATGCTGCTGTTAGTAGACATGGAGAGGAAGAATCCTAATACGGGCTCAACCAAATGCGGCAGTGGATGAGCTACAGGGACGGAACCAGCTTAGAGCATGGTCGTGCAGTTGCAAACCCAGCCCAATAAAGAACTGCATCTTCTCCGAAGATCTATAATAATGTTATTCTAGTGCCGCTGCTTGTCTCAGAAGATTGTGCAGCAGAGAGAGATGGGTACTCCAAACTCCGGCGACTGCTATCCGTTCCAAAGGCCTAGGGTTTCAGTCAGCGCATTACAACCGAGAACTGATCAAGATATTCGAGCGGTGTCCGACAGATATCCAGCTCCTAAAGCTAAAACACCAGAAGAACTTGAGACATCCTTCGTACAAATATTCAAAGATTACACCAAAGCAGCTCGTAAAAAGGAGGATAGTGCACCTGAAATCGCTGATTGTGAACAGAAGCTTATCAAAGTAATCAGACAGTTCAGAAAGGTCAAAACAGTTTATCACAAATTCTTTCCTCAGTTAGTAAATCTTAAGGAGGTTTTTCCGTCGATGATTGAATTATTAAAAGATGATAAATGCGGTAAGCGTTTAGCTAGTTGTACTCTTTCAACATTCGAAGAACTTTAGCTAACTCATGAGGATTATGCAGTTCCTGGTCAAAAAACACAAGTTGCCTTGATGGTGCAATCTCTAGTTAACATGGGAGCCTTAGAAGTATTTGCTTCTACTATTGGCAAGTTTTCTGACAATGATGATTTACGAGCAGTACAAAATATTGCACAGATGATTTTTGAAGGAGGAGGAGCTGTAGCAACAATTGCGGCTGTAACAGCAAACTGATTGGGTATTGGAAGCAATCACATGTACCAAATGGGATGCAAAAGTGTGTGCTGTGGGGTTTTTAAATACTCTTTTGATGTCTAGTATGAAAAATAGATTCCAGTTAGGCCAAATGGGCATTGTGCCTGTTGTTGTAAATGCTCTTTCATCTCTTACAAGTCCTGACGAAGAAAAAACAGAAGAAGAGAAAGAACAAGAAGAAGAAGAAGAGACCTGCCTTGGACTTTGTTTGGTTGTTTATTTTTTCTATTAGAACATCTGGAGAACAAAGTGCATTTTGTCAATGCTGGAGGAGTCAAGGTAATGATCAAAATCATCCAGGATGAGGAATTGGATGATTATTTTTGTGGGTCTGCCATTGCGGCACTTGATATAGTGAAAGGTTGTGCTTCTGACAAGTTTGTGAATGATGCTTTGGAATTGGACATTGCAATATTCCCTCCTTCCATGGATATGGTAAGATTATTTTGCCATGCAACTTCGGATGTGCACGTTTTTAGTCTATATATAAGAAATATATCTAGAATTCGGAAGATTTACTTTGGTTACTTTCTCAGATTCATGGGAGCACTATGCATTTTAAAGCAGAAATTGAAGAACGTCTTATATCTCTAATTGAATCATTAACTGGTAAGGCAAGCAAATTTTATAGCTAATCTGACTTTATTGATGTTTTTTTGTCTGTTGGTTAGTATTTGAGTGCCTAGATTTCCGAGATATAGTTGCGTTCCTTTCTGGATACCTTGTTGCACATTTAAACAGCTGCATTTTATCTACTCAATTCAGTCCACAATCTGTATGATATTTCCGTGGTGGGGGACTATTTGCTCATTTTTTTCATGAAATCGTGTGATAGTTGGTGTCTTCATGTCTAAGATTTGGCAGTCAGTTATTGTCTGGTGATGAGCTAGGTCTCGTATTCATGCTATTGCTTTTGTCTGTGTGAAGAACCATTGGTTTTCTATATCTTCCTGCTCTATGTTGTAAAAGGCGAGCGCCTTTAGCGCCTAGCCGCAAAAGGCGCACTAAGCGCAGGCCTAGCGCCTAGAAGAAAAGGCGCTTAAGGCGCCAAATTAAGCTTACATATGTTTTTTTCTAAATCTTGGGCGCTCGCCTGGGGCGCCTTAGGCGCCAAAGGCGCTAGGCTTGGCGCCTCGCCTTGCCTAGCGCCTTTTATCTTCACTGACGCCTTAGGAATCCTGCTTTCATCTTCACTGACGCCTGCTTCGAAATGACATTTAAAATTCACTGAGGGATATCTTATCTTGTTCAGGTGGCATTGCCGAGACGGAAAAACATATATTGTCAAAAAGGTTTGAGGAGAATGATGGTGAACGAATCACTTGGCTTATGGAGCACTTCATACGGTACACCCTACCCATTTGTTTGTCTAATTCACGATTTTCTATTATCAAAGCTAGAAGTTGTATTTTGAATTTATGCTTCTTAAAATTATTAAAAGCACCGGTTCCAGAGATGTCTGACATTTCCTCCCTGAGATTCCTTAGCGGTTTCTGATCGTCGTGCAGATATTCCAAAAAAGTTGATGCAGCGGCAAATCATCTCAAAAAGAAACAGGTTGCTCAAATTTTCATGTCGCTTTTTTTCACATGATAAGTTTATCTGTTTTGATGTCAAATATATTATTATACTGTTGTTGTTTGTCTCTTCTGCTTTTAATATTTTACAGCTGAACTCGTCTGAGCTCTACAAGGAAAAATTGCAATATGGATTCCCCACGCTTCAGGTCAGCATTGCTCTTGCAGTCTTGCTCTTATGCATCTTATATCTCTTTCCTTTTGACTCTAATGTTTTCCCATTATGGATCTGCTGCAGTCCATTGCTGTTATTCTTGGTTATCTTTGGTCGTCCGAGTGAGTGTTCCCATCTACTTCTCTTGTTTTGACCTTTATCTGTATAAAAGCCACACTGCATGTCATTAACTCAAGGTTATACTGGACTTGTAGGATAAGTGCTAAGATTGAAAGTGAATTGTCTCATCACCAGATAGAGAAGAAAGTTGTGTGGGATATTCTCTCGGTGTGTATTCAGAAAAGTCCTGCTCTCATTTGTGTCAAGTATTTGTGTAATGTGATTGATAACGGTTAACTTAGGAGTCCTGTAAGAAACTTCCTGAAGGGTACTTTTTTATCTTTCATTCATGAAGGAATATCGTGACAACATTGGCAGCGCGGGCGGATCAGTAGAAAGTACAAAGACAGTGATCGAGGAATACATTGCTTCTCTTGAGGTTGTAAGTGTTTTATCTGAAGCTAAAACCTTTGGTAGGAGTTGAGACGAAACATACTTATTGGAATTTTTTTATCATGAATGCATGGCAGGAAAATCGTGACCAGAGGATGAAATCATGTACTTGAAAATCCTGACTAGGGGGTGGAGCTGGATGCAAACAGCAAGCGGCGACGAATTGGAGTGCAGTCCAGCAGCATTTTATGGCTTTGAATTTGTTTAATTAGAGTACGTTTTTATGGCTTAGTGACCATTATTTCGAAGCATGTTTGGAGACAAATATTGAGGCATTGATTTGGAACACAAATTTCGTGACAACATTTCTTGCTTGGATTAGTAGCTGGTAAGATTAAAATACAAGCAAAGGAATGTAGAGAAAGAGAAAAAGACGGTGTGACAGACAACTTCATTTTTTTCAGGGTGATTTGATTTCACGATTTCTAGTGCTTGAGAGTCTGGAATGGATGGCCTAGTAATATATTTTGGGCTAGAGAATAGTGAGTTGGATGGGAACGATTCAAGAAAGAGTAAAAGAGTTATGTTATCATGCACACCTGATGCAGGGTTATGGGATTAACATAAACTGAACATATGATAACTCTATGAGTTTAAAATTTTTTCTTATTAAATCAACTGCCTTCAAAATAACATTCTCGGCTTTCTTAAATAGAGCATAAAACTTGGAAGCTAAGAAAAAAATAATCCGAAGATAAACATAAAAGGAAAGATAACCTTAACTAGATGCGAAGAAATCGAAAACCCAAACTTTCCTAAACTACTTGCGCACTTGAACCACTGTCGGGTCTCTGGCTTCTAGCAACTTACAATATTATACTATTTAGTTTTGATTATCGTATGCATTTTTAATCGAAAGAAGTAAACTCCGGAAGATGGAAGGAATACAATTTAGAAAATAGGCATATACACAACTCGCCATTTTAGTAATTTTAAAGGGTTTATATTCTTCACTCATTATCTAACTTAATGGATCTTGCAAAGTTGTCGTTACATTTTTGTAATTGGAAAGCCCTACTTTTTTTTTGGCAGTAAGATTTCATAATCTTTATTGAGTTAATTAGTGTTTGGATCGTAAGTTTTGGTATGTATTTGAGTTTGGGTCGTAAGTTTGTCCGTTTTAGAGTTTGGGTCGTCGACCCCGTTAGTCAACTGGTCAAACTGTTAGTGTCATCTGACGTCCATTAACTTCCGTCAGTTAACTTATTTACGCAGTTTGACACTCCGTTAAATGTTTCACGCACGTGCCCACTTAAAAATCACGTGCTATCACTGAAAGAATCTACGGTCCAAATTGCTCCGAGATGTGTGGCTGACATTCATTTCGTTGCATGCCTTCATAAGATGCAAAAACAAATCCGACAACCGTTTCAAGCAATTACAACCCAAAAAATACAAGTAGAACTGCCTGAGTTCTTCGTACCAGCAACTCTCATACAACTAGAATAGATGAAGTTACATGTATGATGAAAGGAAAAGAAATAGTCTGATCTAAAAATAATATGACAACATATAAAACAGGTCCAGTTTAACAAAAAAAATCAATTGTATTTCATGTTAACAGTTAACATATCACAACTTCAGTTTTGCTTCCAAGATCAATTTTGCATCCAAAAGAAAGTAAGTTAAAAGTACTGAATATACTTGTTTACCATGAAACTATACTACACTTAATCCAATTTCAGTTCTAATAAAAGAAGCTTACCTAATACCACTGCATGTGCTTTTCTTTGATTGCTTGCCTCTCTTTGCAGGTGGTTGGTCTTGAGTCATTTCCATCAGAGAAGCATTCCTCCTAGTCATGTTCTCCACTGGATAACTTGCAGTCCACTATTTCCACCCCTCATTCTGGCATTACCAGCTCTACCAATTTCAGTTCCTCTTCTTCTTGGAGTTTGTTGGGTTATTGTGGAAGTTTGGGAAGACTGAGTTCCAACAGCTGCAGTTGCACCGGTAGCTCTGACTCCAACAACTCCAGCTCTACCTCCTCTACCTCTAACAGCTCCAATAGCACCGCCAGCTCTGCCTCCGACAATTCTTTTTCCTTAATTCGAACAGAATCTATGATATCTATTTCTCCTGCCATAATTTCTATCGAGACAATATATTTCAGCTGCTGCTGCATCGTTTTTTTTATATATCTAATACTAGATTGATGTCTAACCACACACGTCTATGAACTCCTGACAGTTCATTCCCTACGATTGGATTGACACTTCAGTGAAATGAAATGTATGAAAGTAGCCATTTTCCATACCTCAATTACATATTCTTATGATATTGATATTTCAATATAACTAATAGTCGTTTATATCAATGTAATTGTAATTCATATCATGTTTACATCATTCAATTTCACTCAATCATGATAGAATTACCACCCTTATTCTACTTACACAAACCCTAATTTTCAATTTTCACCAAATCAGAAATATCCATGTTCAGTTACATCAAATTAATCATTCAATTCCAATTATAATATAAACCCTAGAAATAAAATTTCATTACATTATCAAATTAACACAATTAAACATGGAATTTGGGCAAAAAAATATGTGTGGGTTTGATTTTACTTACTTGGTTGTGCTGTATATAGCTCTGATTCACTTATCTAACGTCAACTGCTCCTTTCTTCATCTTAAAATCTCAGAACCAGCAAACTCGCCTCTATCCTCTTTCATCAACTCGTCATAATCATCGCACCTAACATGAAACGTTCATGTGTCGAGCTAATAAAGAAGATAAATGAGTTTTTTTTTTCCTATGAATCTCTGAATTGCCTCTCGGAGTTTCTGGTATCTAGATCTAAAGTGAAAAGAAGATACGATTAAGAGAAGGGTAATAAGGGAAGACCAAACTGATTAATGGCAAACGTGTAAATAAGTTAATTAATAGAAGTTGACGGTCGTCAGACAATACTAACAGTTTGACCAATTGACCAGGTTGACTAACGGGTCAACGACCCAAACTCTAAAATGGACAAACTTACGACCCAAACTCAAAGACATTCCAAAACTTACGACCCAAACACTAATTAACTCATCTCTATTTGGAAAGCCCTACTTTTTTTGGCAACTCAAGTTAGTGCGCGCCATACCATATTGTTTGATTGTTTTATCATGCACACCTCTAGCGCTAACAATATTATACTATTTAGTTTTGATTATCGTATGCACTTTTAATCGAAAGAAGAAAACGATGGAAGATGGAAGGAATATAATGGAAAATATTTTGAACTCGCAGCGCGAGTTCAGAAATGAGTTCGCAGTATCCTAACTGTCGGATGATGGAGATCAACCAATCATCAAAATGTGGACTTAACTACAGTTATATCCAGTATTTTTTTAATATATACGTCCTATTTTCCCAAATAATCGCATATATCTAGTACCCGATTTTCCTACGTCTTTCTCAGTTTTGGCACAAGGGGATTCTTCACACCTCATGCATTCTTTCAAAAAACCTAGAGTTTCTATGTATTAGTAGTTCTTATTCTAACTGATAGAATATATTTTTGTTTGTGATGATAGCTAAAAGCGTAGCATAAAACAACATCGATTTATATAATAACAGAGACGAAATCAGCTGACTAAAAACATGATAGCTAAACTAACAATCAATCAATAATTAGGAAAAGCAAGCAACTTGATGGGGAAGGATACAACTAAGGATCAGTTAAAGAGAATTACAAGCTACTGATCACAAATGCAAGATGTTCCTAGTATCATCATCACTGAATAAATGCAACAGTCTGATTGATCTTCGTTTTGTATTAAGTGCTTCTAGGAAACTTGAGGGAAAGGAAGCAACCCCCAATAAATCATCACCACTGAATAAATACATTGCCTTTGACCAATCGAAAAACCATATACACTGCTCTCCGTTCTTTTTCTTTGGATTCAATATCTTATCCACGCTTGAATGAACAGTTAAATCATGACAATCAGTATCGCTACCTAGTTATTTAATTAGGTCTGTTTTAACTTCTCGTGTTTTATTTGTAATTAAGCAAGAAGATAGGCCGAGTCCTTCACATGGTCTTTAATAAGTACGACGAATTTTTGAAACTTCCGATATCTAACTGTGGTTAGGTCCATAGTTTGATGATGTCATATCTCCATCATCCGACAGTTAGGATGGTGCGAATTCGTTTTTGAACTCGCGTCGCGAGTTCAAAATATTTTCCTAATATAATTTAAAAAAATAAAAATATACACAACTTGTCGATCTAGTAATTTTAAAGGATTTATATTTTTCATTCATTACCTGATATAATGGACCTTGCAAAGTTGTCGTTAAATTTTTATAGTTGGAAAATCCTACGTTTTTTGAAAATAAGATTTCGGAATCTCAATTTGGCAAATTTAATGTCAACTCCAATAACCATATCTGAATACACTAGTAATGACGTGTACAACTCAAATTAGCGCGTTATACCGTATTGTTTGATTGTTTTATCATGCATACTTATATCACTTACAATATTATACTATTTAGTTTTGATTATCGTATGCACTTTAATCATAAGAAGTAAACGTCTGAAGATGGAAGGAACATAATTTAGAAAAAGGGCATATTCACAACTTGCCATTTTAGTAATTTTAAAAGGTTTATATTTTTCATTCATTAACTAATATAATGGATCTTGTAAAGTTGTCGTTAGACATTGACATTTCTATAGTTGGATAGTCTGATTTATATCCATGTGAACGCCGCATGTAATAACGCTCTGAAGAAAAAAATATTACTGCGAAGTATAATGATTTTTTTTTTACTGATATTACGGTTTTTCTTTCCAAATATTTTACTTGTTTTGATCAAACAATAGCCTACTGGTATTGAATGAGTCTACGGGACGCGGCTCTAGAGAGCTGCGAATCCCATTTGCGATGATGATAGTTTAGTTGCCGATTTGCGCATTTTTGGCTTTAGTGATGAATATTTAAGTACTTGACTACTTTTAATCATTATGAGGAACAATTTTGGATAGTGCCGATAAGATTTCAGAACCTTTATTAGTAAAATCGAATTTAACTCTATTAGGAAAGTCCTACTCTTAATAAAATAGTAATGACTACATGGTGTACAACCACTACACCAAATTTGGCGAATAGCAACAGTAAATGGCAATTGCAAAGTGGGGTCGCAACAGTTCTTCTCTGTTACGAAAATCGGTATTGCAGTTTTACGCAACGGCTATATTGCCGTTGCAAATCTTTGGTCGCAATAGTTTGAAACTTTTGCAACGTCTAAAAGTCGCAACTGTTCCGAAATTAGGTGGACGCAACTGTTTCAAGCAATTGCGAATTTTTTGTATGGTAAAAAAAATGTTGGTTTTGACCGGTCAAAAAATAGTGGTTTTGACTGGTCAAAACCAGGTCAAAATTATAACTCCCTGTAACAAAAATAAGTTACCCCATTCATTTAAAAATCAAATTAATCCAACAAATCAAGATACCTCTGTACTTTACAAAAATTGTTTAACAAAAAATAAAAGTAGAAATGAAAAGGACTTCTTGTCCATAAGATATTTTTATGTTTTGCAAGTGCAGCAATGCAATAAAATATGACACTTAGCCCAAAAATTGAAGAGGAAAAAGTACACAACTTGAGGAATGAACTTGTTTCGTGCCTGATAATAATGCTGAGTGCACCAAAAGGAGTGACGACAATAGTTGGCCCAAATGCATAAGTTGCAAATTCAGCAACTTCCCGACAACCACTACAAAAATGAAATCATCCCATAAGTAATGTAGTCTTGAAATAAAACATCCTGCAACTCAAATACATTCCTAGCATAATATAGATGCATTAACTTCATAAGAGATATTCCATGTTATGAATGTTAATACTTTACTCAGCGGATATTGAGTTAACCAAAAACATACAACCTTAAATAAACCAACATGGTAACAGTACACAACTTATGAAAAGTCAAAAGTAGTGGGGCACCATAAAATTTAATCTCTTTGATTTCTTGATTAATAGACGAAGATAATATGAATTTAGGTGCCATCTTTTGAATCATAGTAGTAAACCTTGGTATCCGAGTTAGCAATTATGTATGTATATCTATGATTCAAAAGTATCTGGTATCTTTTGAAATATCAATTCTTCTCTTTTATGATTGATTTCGGATTGATTTTATTTTCTCACAGTGATTGAGTCAAAATTACACTTGATATGAGCCAATTGATATTGCTATAACTAATGAGTTTGCACTAAATTTTTGTTATTAGAATAATATTGCATGTATTGGGTTTATTGAGTGTGAAAGCTATGTATAATTCCTTCACAGTTGTGTATACCAATGATGTAGAAATTGAAAACTAGTTGAGATTAGTTTCAACTGGTAGCGGCCAGACAACTGTAGGGATGTGGTATCCACATATAACGAGTTTAATTCAGTCCCGATTTGTCTATTAACTCCATCTCACATTTTTTGAATGCATTGCAGTACTGTTTTAGTTTTTCCATTACAAAATGCAAGCTTTACCTTAGGTTGTATCTGGTGTGATCAAACTCTGGGACCCATCTACCTGTAAACCATCTATTAAATGTTAACTTAGTCTTTTTTGTATGTTAACTCAAATGTTGTGCACATTTGTATGTCATCTATAAAGCAAATAGGTCAACCTGGTACCAATTTTGTGTCGGAAGATGACTACATGGATTTTGCTTTTCCAAGCTATTTAGCTCATGATGCCTTTTTTTTTGAAGGAGAAAGGTTAAAATTTTATTGAAAGGGAAAAAAGAAGTTACAGATGAAGAGGCACACTAGGTGCACAAAGGCCTAAGCAAAGGCTAGCCAAATTAAATAACCTCTAGGAAAAATGCTCATGGAACATCAAATACAAAGCTACAACAAGCTACATAGACTTTGTGACACAGAGTGACCAACAAACCCTACAACTATTTCTTCTTTTTTGCAGAAGTTATCTTACCCCTGCCTAGATTCTCATTTGGTTACTCTCCTTTCCAACCTAGCTTCGCAAGTTCTCTATCAGGCGTTGGTTTGTAGCTCTTGTGTTTCTCAACAATTCCATCAAAGATGGTTTTAGCTTCTTATTTATTACTCCCCTGGACTCCAAGTAATGCACTTACATTCAAAAGCTTCTCCACGTGTTGTTTCTTTGTCATAGGTTGTCTAAGAGGTATATCCTTGAGAGTCTTCAATTTCCTAGTTCCTTCTTCATTGCTTGAAGACATTCTGTTTTCCTTGTCTGTTTCCAATTCAGATTCTTCATTTGACTCTTCACAAGTCTCAATTATCACATTATTATCTAATCCATCCACTGTTTTACTGCCAAGGGTTGCTTCGTTGTTCCCAGAAGTTCCCACCATCAAACTAGCAGCTTCTTCTTCTTGATATAAGATATCAAACGGATTTAGAAAGCAGTTTGTCGTTTCCTTTGGTTTAACACCTTGTATGCCTAGGTTCTTAGGCCTCCTGGAATATGTCCACTGTTTCTCTACTGTTTGAGACTCTTGTTCCAAGTTTCCAACTGGTTGCATCTCCAAATGGGGTTGCACTTCACAAGAAACAGGAATCTCAATCGTGCTGTTTCCTGTCGCATTTTCCTTCGAGATAAAACCATTCAACTCTTCATATGTTCCCATCGAACCAGTAGAATGACCACCATTCATTTCCTTCACTGTATTTGTCTCACCCCCATCTACAGTAGATACAACATTGCCTATTTCCTTTGGCATTGGCTTGAGCTGTTGCTGCTGGTTTTTCTTGGATGTCCAATGAGGCTTCTTCATCCTCACTTTTGTAGAGCAATAGTTAGGTGTATGTCCAAAGGATGAACATTTCATACACTTTGTAGGTTTCCATTGGTATTCTACCGGTAAATCCATGATATGAACCCCATCAATCCATAACGGAATAACACTGCTAGCCATACACTTTAGCTCATGATTCCTTGATTTCATATTTGTAAGCTCTGCTAGCCATTTTCCAAGTTATTTAGATAATGATGCCTTGATATTGCATACCATTTTTTGTATCTTTTTCATCAATTAGAATAGTCTGCGACCGTTTGTGCACATTTTGATCTTGTCCAGCATTATTACATTTTGATCTTGTCCAGCAATATTACATTTTGAGCTTATCCCCTGTCATTAATAAAGCATATATGTTCTCTTGGTATCAAATTTGTGTCGGAAGATGACTGAATGAGAATGCTTTGCCAAGCGTCTTCGCTATTGAATAATCATTTTTCATGCCGTGGTCTTAGTGTAGCTCTTTTTGTCTCATTCGCTATTGAATAATCATCTTTCATGTCGTGGTCTTGGTGTAGCTCTTTTTGTCTCATCTACACTCAATATCCATTGGTGCCTTTTTTTGTTTAGTAATTAGACTAGCATTGATTATTATTTCCCTCCATCTAAGCAAAATGAGATTATTTTTTGTCCAATAATTTTAGGTATACCGAAGAGTCGGTTCCTTTTATGCAAGGCTCTGTTTCCATGACATCACTTTTTTCACCCTTTCTTGTCGGTGTTTCTCCATAATCAATCTTATTAACAAAGAATCAAGTACTTCATGGAAGGAGTAAACAGATAGATATCAAATATCATTACATTAGAGAGCTTGTCAACAATAAGGAGATTGCTGTGGAATTTTGTAAATGTAAAGATCAAGTGGCTGATATTTTTACCAAGTCTTTGAAGTCTAATACCTTCATTTATTTGCATGGAAAACTTGGAATTATTTGTAAAGAATATCTTGGTTTAAGGGAGGATGTTGGAAATTAAACCAAGATATAGTTCATGGAAGCAACTAGGTGGAGTTGCTGCTGTCTGAGTTAAAGCAACCAGTGGAAGTTGGTGTCAGTTATGGAAACAACCAGTTGAAGTTATTACGCGTTATTGTGAACGTGTAGTAAACTTGAGAAACAAGTTTGCAGTTTTTAAAAATTTGGCTACGTATAGTATTTTACGTATAGAGCTTGGAATGTTCTAGAAGTGTCTTGTTTTAGAATTTGATTTGTTAGGAAAGTGTCTTTGCTTGAGAGTCAAGTCTATTACACTATAAATAGGTTGTTGAGGCATGAGTTTAATTACATCAATAGAAGAGATTTGTTTGAGTTACGTTTGTGTTCATTAAGTCTTTGATATCATATTTTCTACATCTGGTATCAGAGCACTGGAATCAAGTTCTAGGGATGTGGGTATGAGAAGTTAAGATTGAAGAAGATGACGAGTTTAAGTTCAATCAAGGTGCCAGTATTTGAAGGAAAGAACTTTGAACATTGGAGGTTACAAATGGAGAATATTTTTATCTACCAAGAGGTTTATTGTGAAAGATGGTTATGTTGAACCAGCAGAAGGAGTTGTTCAATCACCAGAACAACAAACAACTTTAACAGCAAACAAGAAGAATAATTCAAAAGAAACTTATATTCTTCATCAAGGTATTCATGAATCTCTCATGGACAAAGTTATTTATATCAAACAAGCTAAAGCAGCATGGGATGGTTTGGTTAGCTATTATACAGGTTATGACAAAGTTAAGAAGGTAAGATTACAAACCATAAAAAGAAAACATGAATTGTTACAGATGGAAGTTACTGAAATAATATCAGAATTCTTCTCAAAGACATTGAATCTTGTCAATGAGATGAAAGCTAATTGTGACATTTTAGAAGATTCAACAGTTGTTGAAAAAATCTTAAGGAGTTTACCTGAGAAGTATGAAGCAAAAGTAACTGCTATTGAGGAATGTAACACTGCTGCAACTATGTCCCTCAATGAGTTATTGGGTTCATTACAAGCTCATGAACAAAGATTATGTGAAAAACAGCTGCAGCAAAACCAATAGAAGAAGCTCTACAAAGTCAAGTTACTTGGAGTAATAAACAAGGAAACTCAAGTTCTGCAGGAAGATCCAACAATGGAGGTTATCAAGGAAGAAATAACACTGAAGGAAGATCTAATAATGCAGGATATCAAGGAAGAAAACCATTAGATTTGTCAAAGGTGCAGTGTTATAATTGTGGAATTTTTGGATACTTTGGTACTACATGTACAAAACCTAGATGAACAACTACTAATAACTATAAATCAAACTTCAAGGAAAACATAGTAGAAGAAGAAGAAAAAGAAGAAGATGAGGTGAAAGATGAGAATATGTTGCTAGCTTGTCATACAGCTGAGGAACAATTTCAGCTGAAGTGGTATTTAGATACAGGTTGCAGTAATCACATGTGTGGAAGAAAAGATCTATTTGACAATCTTGATGAATCAATAAGATCAAATGTTAAGTTTGGTAATAATTCTACCATTCCAGTTATGGGAAAAGGAAGAATTGGAATAGTTCTTAAGAATGGTACAAAAACATATATCATGGATGTATTATATGTACCAGGATTGCATGGGACATCTATCAGAGAGAGGGTATTCTATGAACATATTCAATGGAATGTGTTCAATAAGAGATAGATATAAAAGACTTATTGCAAGAGTACAGATGACTAAGAACAGATTGTTCACTTTGAACATTCAATATCAGAGTGCAAGCTGTTATAGTACTCATGAAAGCAACCAAAGCTGGTTATGGCACAAGAGAATGGGTCATGTAAACTTTAATAGTTTACAATCTTTATCTAAGAAGGAAATGGTGTCAGGTCTACCAATTATTGAGCTTCCAGAATCAAGGTGTAAGAACTGTATTTTTGGCAAACAACACAGAGAGCCATTCCCAGTAAACAAAGCTAGGAGAGCAGAACAACTGTTGGAGATTATACACAGTGATCTGTGTGGTCCTATTGAAGTTACATCTCATGGAGGTAATAACTATTTCATAACTTTTATTGATAATTTTAGTAGAAAGGCTTGGGTATATCTCCTTAAACAAAAAAGTGATGACTTTCGTGCTTTTAGAAGTTTTAAAGCATATGCTGAGAAGCAGATGGGAAAGAACATTAAAATTTTAAGGACTGATAGAGGAAAATAATATATAGTTGTTGATAGTTTTATGGAAGAACACGGCATTCTACATCAGTTAACAACTAGGTATACACCTCAACAGAATGGTGTTGCAGAAAGAAAGAATATAACCATTATGGAGATGACAAGAACTATAAGAAGAACAAAGGATCTGCCAAAGAATTTCTGGAGTTATGCAGTAGATACATCAATGTATTTACTTAATAGATGTCCAACAAATAGTTTGAATAATCAAACACCAGAAGAAGCTTGGAGAGGTGCAAGACCAAGTGCAAGACATCTGAGAGTTTTTGAGTGCATCGCTTATGCACATGTACCTAAGGAACTTAGGAAGAATCTAGATGATAAGAGTGAGAAGTGTATTCTTGTTGGTTATAGTTCAGTAACCAAAGGATACAAACTCTATAATCCAGAAACAGGGAAAATTATCATTAGCAGAGATGTAATCTTTGATGAAGATTCACAATGGGATTGGAATGTTACAACAACAAAAGAAATTGTTAAAACAGTACCAGTTACAGTTGAAGAAGAAATAAGAACTCAGAATGATGTTGTTGAACATCAAGAAGAAGTTAGAGTTGAAGCAACACCACAACAAGAAGAAAATACAAGACCAAGAAGAATATATGTTATACAAGCAAGAATGAAAGATTATGTGATAACAAGAGATGATGATACTGATGAAGAGGAGATTAATTTTTCTTTATATGGAGATTGTGATCCTGTTGTTTATGAAGAAGCCTCTAAGGATAATGGATGGATACAAGCAATGGAAGCTGAGATAAACTCAATAGAGAAGAACAATACATGGGAACTTACAGAACTTCCAGAAGGAAAGAAAGCAATTGGAGTTAAATGGGTTTACAAGACAAAATACAAATCAGATGGTGAAGTTGATAAATGAAAGCAAGGTTGGTTGCTAAAGGATATAGAAAAAAACAAGGAATATACTATTATGAAGTCTTTGCACCAGTTGCAAGACTTGATACAGTTCGAATGATTATTGCTCTAGATGCTCAGAAGCAATGGAAGATTTCTCAGATGGATGTGAAGAGTGCATTCTTAAATGGTGTACTAGAATAAGAAGTATATGTTGAGCAAACAGAAGGTTATGTTATGGAGGGGAAGGAGAATCAAGTGTACAAGCTAAACAAAGCTTTGTATGGTTTGAAACAAGCACCACGTTTTTGGTATACAAGGATAGATTCATACTTCATTGAGAAAGGTTTTACAAGATGTCCACATGAACATACATTGTATATGAAAGCTGATTCACTTGGCAATCATATTATAGTTTGTTTGTATGTGGATGATCTTATTTTTACTGGAAATAACTCAGAGATGATCAAGCAATTCAGGGAGGATATGGTAAAGGAGTTTGAGATGACAGATTTGGGATTAATGTCATATTTTCTTGGTATTGAAGTACAACAAACAGAAAGAGGCATCTTTATTAATCAGCAGAGATATGCAGATAGGATATTGAAGAGGTTCAAGATGCATAATTGCAATCCTATTTTAACACCAGTAGAGGAGAGTTTGAAGTTGACAAAAGATGGATCAGGAGAGCTTGTGAATCCTACTGAATTTAAGAGTTTGGTTGGATGTCTCAGATACTTAACTGCTACAAGACCAGATATTATGTATGCAGTTGGATTAGTTAGTAGGTTTATGGAATCACCAAGACAATCACACTTACAAGCTGCAAAACGTATTTTAAAGTATGTTAAAGATACAACAAGTATGGGAATTATTTACACAGTTTCAGAAGAACCAAAGTTAGTTGGTTATACAGATAGTGATTGGGCTGGAGATACAGAAGGAAGAAAGAGTACTTCAGGATATGCATTCCATTTTGGAACAGGTTTCTTTTCTTGGTCATCAAAGAAGCAACAAGTGGTTGCATTGTCTACAATAGAAGCTGAATATATTGCTGCTGGATTGTGCTACACAAGCAGTATCGCTAAGAATGATGATGAAATCTCTTTTCCATGAGCAGAATACACCAACAACAATAAAATCTGTGATAATAAGTCATCAATATCATTAACAAACAATCCAATACTTCATGGAAGGAGTAAACATATAGATATCAAATATCATTACATTAGAGAGATTGTCAGCAATAAGGAGATTGTTGTGGATTTTTGTGAAAGTAAAGATCAAGTGGCTGATATTTTTACCAAGTCTTTGAAGTCTAATACCTTCATTTATTTGCATGGAAAACTTGGAATTATTAGTAAAGAATATCTTGGTTTAAGGGAGGATGTTGGAAATTAAACCAAGATATAGTTCATGGAAGCAACTAGGTGGAGTTGCTGCTCTCTGAGTTAAAGCAACCAGTGGAAGTTGGTGTCAGTTCTGGAAACAACCAGTTGAAGTTATTACGCGTTATTGTGGACGTGTAGTAAACTTGAGAAACAAGTTTGCAGTTTTTAAGAATTTGGCTACGTATAGTATTTTACGTATAGAGTTTGGAATGTTCTAGAATTGTCTTGTTTTAGAATTTGATTTGTTAGGAAAGTTTCTTTGCTTGAGAGTCAGTCTGTTACACTATAAATAGGCTGTTGAACCATGAGTTTAATTACATCAATAGAAGAGATTTGTTTGAGTTACGTTTGTGTTCATTAAGTCTTTGATATCAGATTTTCTACAATTATGTCCCCAACTTAACGTAATAAAGCTATAATCATGATTAATCATAATTCTTCCTGTAAATAAAATCACAGGAGTCGGCATAAATAATGATGTTGTCCCCAACAAAGACGATAAACTACTTTTGTTGACAGATAAATTCCTACACGGCTACACTGGCAAAAATGGTGTAGTAGTTCTTCTTGTGCGGAACTATTTCAGGAAGAATCACTAGAACAAGAGAACAAGAACATGAACACGAGAGAACGAACGGGAAAAACAAGAAAGCTGTGGCCTACACAGGAAGATCAGAAAATTGTATACAAGGATACATACCATAAAAGTTCATGTATGGTGTTATGTTTGTATACGCGCCCTTTTATTAGATGCTCCTTTCAATCCTTGAATGAAAAAGATACGAGAAACAGAGTAGCAGGCACAATTTGACTTCTATCCAAATTGGAAAAATATCATAACATTGAATACGAATGTGATTCAGTAATGAACTTAAGTTGGGGTTCTGAATTTGATTAATTGAATCTTAAGTATTGGGTATTGACTAAATAATATTTTTCTGATGAAGGGCGGGTGATGATGGCGAGGATTCTGTTGAAATGTTGTCAGATGTGATCTTGACAAGAGGCTAAATTAGTCAAATAAATATTTTATAAACCTTCAATTTCGTTAAATAAATTAATAACTGGATAAAGAGTATTACATTAACTAGTTGGAAGCCTAACAGCTAAGCTCCAACAACGCACTACTACACGAATTGAACAGGTTGCCGTGCTAACCTACAAGCAAGCCACATGGATAACCTAGCCAAGGGAGCCGAAGCGGGAGGGGCTGAGATTGTGTCACAAGGGGGGCAAGCTAACTCTACCGTCCATGTTAATTCCTGCAATATTACGTCATTGGGGACTCGAACCTGGAACCGCCTGGAACGCATGAAATTTTGGGAAACGGAGATGACCAGCTGAGGTAGGGGCCCGTTCTTTAAAACATTAGCTTTTCCCTTAAAAGTCTTTCCCCCTAAACAAATCAACTTTCCCTGTAACAAAAATCTTTAGTAATTGGGCTAGCATTGATTATTATTTCTCTCTGTTAGACTGTTAGTATGCTATGTGTGCTTACTTTTTGGATTATGGTGTAATGCTGCATGTCGGATATTTTAGAAAATGATTGATATAAGCCTTATATGGTGGAACTGACTAATATAAACTGCTTTGAAGGATTAATTTTGTTAGAAAATGAATGTAAAGATAGTTCTAATAAAGATGCAATCTCTCGAAACTAAAAAAACCAAAATATTTTTAAGCGAATTTACATTCCAAGTATCTAGTCAGATGATAGAGATACAATCTTACTGATCAGGCATAATATACATTCCAAGTCTCCAGTCAGATAATAGAGATGCAATCTTAGTGATCAGGCATAATATACGCGAGACAAACCGTGGGACATTGCACTTGGTAAGGCTAGCAGCACTTTTTAAATTATACGGATTGGGGTCCCAGGGATTGTGTCGCGTGCGACACTACCCTTGGTAAGGCTAGCAGCACAGTTTACATTAAAATGGTACTGTATTTTGATGGATACGTGAGACACTGCTAATCCTGGGCAGGGATTGTGTCGCGTGGGACACTACCCTTGGTAAGGCTAGCAGCACAGTTTACATTAAAATGGTATTTTGATGGATACGTGAGCTTTGGTGTATTATTACTGCCTGCTAATCTTGGGGTGAGGGGCCACTCCCTTGGGGCATGTGAGATAACAGATAAGACTCAACCCATGGTGGGTCTAGTATTTTTTTTTTTTTGGATTTTTGGTTCTGCCAATTCTACTTGACTGACTGTAGGTTGGATCACATGGTTTCTAAACGCGACAAGTAGGACACACAATTCATCTATAAAGTAAATAGTTGTGTCCGAAGATGGCTACATGGATTATGTTTTTCCAAGTTCTTTAGCTAATGATGCCTTGATTTCATATTTGTGGATTATGGTTTTCCAAGTTCTTTAGTTCATGATGTCTTGATTTCATATTTGTAAGCTCTGCTAGCCATTTTCCAAGTTATTTAGCTAATGATGCCTTGATATTGCGTACCATTTTTTGTATCTTTTTCATCAATTAGAATAGTCTCCGTCTGTCTGCGACCGTTTGTGCACATTTTGATCTTGTCCATCATTATTACATTTTGATCTTGTCCCCTGTCATTAATAAAGCATATATGTTCTCTTGGTATCAAATTTGTGTCGGAAGATGAGTGAATGAGAATGCTTTGCCAAGCGTCTTCGCTATTGAATAATCATCTTTCATGCCGTGGTCTTAGTGTAACTCTATTTGTCTCATTCGCTATTGAATAATCATCTGTCGTGATCTTGGTGTAGCTCTCATCTACGCTAAATATCCATTGTACTAGACCACTGGTGCCTTTTTTTGTTTAGTAATTAGACTTGCATTGATTATTATTTCCCTCTATCTAAGCAAAATGAATTTTTTTTTTGTCCAACAATTTCAGGTATACTGAAGAGTCGGTTTCCAGCAAAATTTCGACAGATACTGAAGAGTCGGTTCCTTTTATGCAAGGCTCTGTTGCCATGACATCACTTTTTTCACCCTTTCTTGTCGGTGTTTCTCCATCATCAATCTTGATCTTAATGCCACGTAAAAGGGCTTGTTGATATAGTCTCAAGCTCCTAACAATTCTACATGTTTCTTTTTGAAACTATTTTATTCGTTTTTAAATGGATATGGTAACATATATTTTAATTCTTTCCGGCGAAGTAATTTGTTTCTGATAAAGAGAAATAAAGAACTTAAAAGAGGAGGTATTGATATGCGGGAGTTAAATCTAGGTATGTAATACGCTTTAGTATTATAGAGTTTCAAAATTCCGTTTTTAGTTAGGTTTTTAGACTTTCCTGGTAAAGTTTTTAGTTCCTAGCGTTACTTTGAGTCCTAACAGGGTAGGTTATCGACATCCAAATCCAATCTTTTTCAACGTTTTTCTTTGTTTACTTTGTTAATTAACCAATCATACGTTGCCAAATGTCCTCACCAAAACACTCGTTTCACAAAACTCAAAAAAATCTTATTTCGGCCAATAGGAATAGAAGGTTTCCTCACCGTTTAACGTGGACGCTTTATTTGTCTAGACCTTTAAGTCTTTAGATGCGGTTTTTTTTCCTAGAGTATCATCGGCTGAGCTGAAAAGTGTTCTTTTCTGGATTATATTTGTTTCCAAAAAGTCTTAACAAACAAAGAAAAAATGAAAATGATTTGTGGCACCCATTTTTTGTGCACGCAATGCACCCATTCTCAGGTGGCATCCACATAAGCAGCTAATCTGGTTTATCACTATCTTTTTCTCTATCTTTTTAGTTTTATCCTCGAGCAGATCTAAACATCAAAATGGTGAAAACCGTATCAAAATAATTATACATATTGGGCGAAGATTGGGATGAACGATATTTAACAAAACAAACAAAAAAATGAATTTCAATTTTTCTCCCCAGAAGATTCTCCATTTCGTTTACTGTTCTTTAATGGTAGAACATCTAAACAAAATAAAATAGGATTATTTTTTTTTTGGTACTCAGATTTTGTCCAATTATTGAGTTTGGTCTAACATTTGTCCAGCTTGGTGTTTGGTACTTGGAAAACACGTTGACCCGCGTTGACTCTGTTATATATTGAATTCTGTTAAAGGAATTAATAAATAATTTTTAAGAAAATGGTAAAAATATAATTATTAGATGACTTTACTATAATACCCTTCACTTTGCTAATAATTACATTAGATCCGACGACTTTAATATTTACTGTAATTTTCAACTACCGTTAAGCACGCATCTCTCAACAGAAGCACTTTAATCATCTTCCCAGACGTCACAACCGGCAAGACCAAATATTACTGCTTCCTTGTTCAGTCCATCAACGCCAACTCAATTTACACCGTCTGACACAAAATACACAGAATCCATCTCCCAACTCCTTACCAGAATCGAGCAAATACCACAACAGACTGGTGACTCCTCTTCTTACAGTTCTTTCCATCCATTTGTCCCAACTCCAGCTGACATACTCCATCTTTGTTGCTGCACTATGAACCAATCCCAGTTCAGACTACGCCATTCATATACGTACAACACCCCCAGTGCCTCTCTTGTTCTACGAACTTCTCTGCGCAATTCGAAAACTAATCACCACACCAGCTCCGGCACTGCCCGTTTTAACACTGCCTGAACTTCAAGCCACCACCACCGGCATAAACACTTACTCCTCCCAACTTCCACGACATTCACAGTGCATTAATCTCCTCTTCTCGTGTGCTAACTAAATGCAACCACTTTACACAAAACTCGACCATCTTCTTTGCACTTGTTCATCGACAGCAACAACTCTTCACGATTTTCAGTCTGTCCAAATCTCTTAAGCCAACTCCATTCTTATGTTCGTCCCAGCCACTACCGATTGCACCAGTTCGTATATAATCCATCACTGCCAACTAATAATTCAGCTTCCAAGTGAGAAAATCAACACAATTTCGACCACCATTCATACGAGAACTGTCAAATTCAATTGATGATGTTGTTCATTATTTCTCATTATAAACAACCACTTTCAACCTAATATGTGCAATTATATAAATACTCATCTTTAATCTCATCCCCAAGAACCCTAATTTCCGTAATTTCGCCCCCAAGAACCCTAATTTCTATTTGGATAAGACCATATAGATGAATTTTATGAACCTACAGTTTCTTCCTGGGTTCATAATAGACATACTAATTCCAAATCGAATAAACCGTACTTATATTCTCTCTGATTTACATTTTTCCCAAATTACCTTAGTTCAATCGATCTCGTCGCCATCATCAGTTGTTCGATGTTCATCAACATGAATATCTTCTCTCTCGAATTTATTAATCTCTTCCAGGATTCCAAAAAAAACTCTTAGCGTAATTCAACTCTCTGAATCGCCGGAGAAAAGAAAGAAGAGAAAAGAATAGAAAGCAAAGAAGATGAGTCGAGTGCTATTCCCTTTTGGTTTAAACCGAAGGGTATGATAGTAAATTCAGTCAATTAATAAATTTTTTTATTAATTTTAATAAATGCTAAACAGAAGTCAAGAGTCAACGTGGGTCAACGTTATTTTCAAGTACCAAACACCAAGCTGGACAAATGCTAGACCAAACTCAATAATTGGACAAAACTTAAGTACCAAAAACAAAATAATTCAATAAAATAATATATTCCTCATGTTTGAAGCCTACCTTATCACTGCCAAATAATCATTTTCTTAGTTATTTTAAGTTATGATCAAAATAGAACACATTTTTCTCACTCTGGTTGTAATCGAAATCACTCATAATTACAAAGCCCACCATGAAAAAACCCAATTTTTTTTCTTTTTAGTTTGATCCAGAAATTAAAGGTCTAGATCATATTATTCTTATCTCAATTTTGAATACTTCATCGTTACCCTTATATAACCTAAACCTATCTCTTGGGTTTGTTTTCAAGGAAAACACGATAGTTTTCAAAATCCAATCATGATTGAACTGTGTGATGATTTTCCATAAACTTCCATTAGAGAACTTTACAGAAGTGATGGAGAAGAAAACATGAAGAAAAAAAAAGTGATGCGAGGGTATGTTCACGTGGATATGCCACATAAGGGTGGGTGCATTGGGTGCATAAAAAATGGGCGCCACAAATCATTGTTGAAGAGAAAAACCGCCGGAAGAAAACCCGAGAAAAAAGCTCTCACATAAACCGGACCCCCTGCTGTCCTCCGCGGGCCCACCGGGACCCACAAAAAAATTTGGGAGAAAAAAAATTGAGTTTTGTTTTGGTGTTGTTTAGAAACTCGGCCTGTCCAGAATTGCTGATTTGTTTTTTTTTTTTATGATAGTATTTGTTCTTTTTAAACTATATTGTTTACCTCATGTTTGGTTTTGACTGCTGGTCGTTTAGAGTTGGTAATTAAACTAGCATGATGGTCTTTTGACTAAGTTTTTATTTTTCCCGGGAGTCTATAAAATGCCTGAACTTGTTTTGGCTGAATGTGCATGGGAAACTTGGTATGCATATCAAAACTCGGTCCATTTAGGTCCACTGATATCAATTTAAATGAGTGAGAAACCATTACAGCATATAAATGAAAAATTGATATCTATATACTTGTTCTCCAACTTCCAAGTGAAAACTACGTTTTTCACTCTCAAGAAAGTTGTAAAAAATCTCTGAATCGGGAGGCTTGTACTCGGAAATCCTAATGGGAAAGATGGAACAAAATCCTGCAGTACGGCACATGAACACTGTTGGATCACCGGGGCATTCGCCCCAACCAACAGTGTGATAAACCATGAAAAATAGTGTAGATTTTTACTTCCCCGCAATGACAATTTGGGAGATGTACATTATTCAGAGAAATAAATTGATTGTTGCAGGGTCTAAGGTCCATGGATGTGCGGTCCATGGGTTATCCATTTATATGGAAATAATATAACCTATGTGATAGAACTACTAATCTTCCTAATAAGATTCTTCTTCTTCCTCTCATCTCTCCATGTTTTCACCTCTAATTCTCCTCAAACACGTTATCATGCCCGATGCTATTACCGTAGAGCGATTGATTTTTTTTTCTTCTAAATGGATGATAAACACAAGTTGTTTGAATCAAAAATTAGGTTTGGATTTACATCGAGGAAATTGTGTAATCAATCTTTAAGATAAGTATTTCCGTTCCTTTTCTTTTGATTTTGTCAAGTTTGATTTGATTGAATTTAATTAATTTAATGGAGGAGAAATCTGATTTGATTAATATTAATATTCATATTAATTAATTAACGGAGGAAAGGATTCGATTTTATTTTGATTATGAATTAGGATAATCGTTTGTAATCAGTATTAGGGATTATTTTAATTAATAGTTTCTGGTTAGGAATTATTTATTTTGATTATTATTCTCTAATCAAGTACTCATTAAAATAATTTGAGTTAATTTGATTACTTTAGTACTGCATAGGTAGGTATTAATCTCGTTTGTAATTTGGTGATTGGGATTTGCTGCTTGCGGATCTAGTTTAGGTCGATGGGAAAATACAGGGAAAAAACCTTGTTTGTTCGCGTGAAAAAGACGAGGAGATGGAAAAGTTCTTCCGTCCGTTCCAATTCCAACTCGGCCGGTCCGTTCCAACTCGGATGGTGATCCCAACCTGCCCAGACCTGTTCGGTACAACCCTGCCTGGTCCGGTTCGGTTCAACCCTGCCCAGTTCCGGTTCGGTCCAACACTCCCCTGTCCGGCTCGGCGCGACCCAATTTGACCCGGACCCGTTCAGTCATGTCCCGACCCGTTTTGGATGTTCTGGTTTTGGGACATGCGCGAGTGTAGCTGTTCTGGTTTTGTCTGTGTGCAGCTGGTACCAAAACTGGAGGTATGTGACGAATAATGAATGTGGGCTTATTTCTTTGTGTTTAGAACATGCAGTCTTGTTTGTTTTTCATTTTTCTCTTAAGATAAGTCCACGTCATAAAAAAAAGGTCAATTTAAATTATCATTGGTATCTCGATCATTAGTCTTAATGTTATTTCGTTCTCTTGAATATGATATTGGCTATAGTTGAATAGTGTCTTTTGTTCAAGTACTTGAACACCATTATTGTATACTTGATATTTTCTCCCCAAATTTGAATTTTGTGGGATGTAATCCACATGTATTCCATTTTTTTTTGTAGAAGAACTCACAAGTTCTTTTATTTGAGTCAGAAAATTTTCATTTCTCTACTTCATCCATAATTTTAACGAACCGGTATATGTTGAAGTATGACAACAAGAGAATTAATTATTTTTTAGTAATATATTCAACCTAAAGTAATTGGTTGCCATGTGTAGTGAGATTCTCTAGGCCTATTAAGATAAAGAAATTTCTCAAATTAAGCTAATTTGAGAAATAATTATATCTTGTTCAAGAGTATCTGAATCTTGATGAGTACAGTGCTATATTTTCCCAACAACTTTTTCTATGAATTTTTGATACTGTTTTTTGAAATTTTTGATACTGATGCCACATTTTGTACTATGTATGTATTTCAGGTGTTCGGATCAAGTGCGACCAAAAAGTTCAACCATACAAGAAGAAGATAAGAGATCAGTATCCTGTTGGTTACTATTGAGGACCTCCAACTAATGGTATAATTTTGCTTTTGAATCTACCAAAAAATATGAAATCGTTTAGGTTGTTAAAATCTGGGTATTGAAGTTTTAGCTAGGAATTATGTTGAATTTGATAGATTTTCATGTCCCCGGATCTACTTTTTTGGGAGAAACATTGAATTTGACATGGGTTTTACGTAATGGTGAATTATAACATGGTTCCAAATCAGTTCTCTAAGTGTACATATCTCTAATATAACATGATTGTGGCGCCACTCTTTAATATTCATTATGTAAATCTTCACTATTCATATTTGGTTGTTATCTTGGTATACTCGATTAAGTTTTCACTTTTGGTTTACATAGATTCTGTTATTGTAGCTGCAGCTTGCAGTCACAATCTCACCCAAAGTAGGATTCCAAGGGTTAAGAGATGATTTTTGAACCTGAGAAAGAATAGCTAGAAGGAAACCAGAAGTGTTATTAGATTATTTTTTTCAGTGTCGAAGTGCTGTAAAACTGATCTTCTGTAGTAACAAATAATAGTGATTATAATTGGAAATCTGATCTTCTTTCATGGTTATTAAAGTATTACAGATTTAATTTTGTATTTAAATTCTTAAAATTTAATTATTTTTTCAAATATAATATGTACCATAATTCAGAATTAGAGTTGTCAAAGTAATGACATGCAACTCTTCCCATAGTTGTCAAAGAAGTGACATACAATTCAAACCCAAGTTGTCAAAGAAGTGACATACAACTAAAGCATAAGTTGTCAATGAGATGACATACAACTCTAACCATTGTTGTCAAATAAGTGACATACAACTCAAACAATTGTTGTCAAAGAATTCACATACAACTCTAATCATAGTTGTCAAAGAAATTTCCACAATCCCAACAAATGTAGTGTAGGGGTTATTTTCACAACCCAGGTATGAGTTGTGTTACGCATTAAGAAGAAAATTCGAAAGACATTGACAACTGAGCCAAGCGTGGTATACAATGGAGCGACAACCGTGTTTACGACTATTATTGACGAGTTGCAAAGAATTGAGGACCTTCCACAACCCCCCTTGTGCAACCTATAGGTAAACGTCGTCGTACATTGTACGACAACTGTTTTCTGGTGTAGTTAATCGTTTTTTCCCCATAAATGTAGCAAAATTAAAAATGGAAAAAAACCCCGAAGTAATAAGGGTTAGACGTAATGACTCATATAAAGCATGTGAAAAGGGACATATATATCATGAGACAGAAATGTATTTTTCCCCAGTAGTAATGACACCAAAGTACCGGTATCAGCTGAATATAGGATGAAGCTAAGATGTAATTCTAGCTCCCACCATAAATGAAAGAGTTGGAAATGCACCTGGCCACAGGTGTTGATATACACAATGTAATGTGTGTATCGTAGTAGCAACCAATTTTCACATCAACTTTAATGGCAACAAGAACTTTGCCTGGCTAATTGACTATTTAATTAAACTAGATCATATTTATGCCCTTATAGTGAGAATGTATTTGATTGCATATATAAATTATTTCCAATGAATGTGGAAGGAAGCATATTCTTAGAAAATTAATGTGTTAATCTAGTGAATTGTAGATCACTGGAACTTGAATTACTTAATCCTTATTAACCCCAACAATGAAATGATTGGGATTGATTTATAAATACTTTGACATAACCATAAGGCACATTGGCTGTGACACGATATCATGTTCCGTTTTGAGAGTACTAACATGAGCATCAATTCATTTGAGTGTATAAGAAAATGAACTAATAAAATGCTAAGTTACGACATCTATCAAAATCATTGATTTCTAAAATTACTAGATTTGCACTGCCTCTCCCCATTATGCTTTAGAGTAAGAAAGCACGTCACTCATCTTACAAAGTCTCTATCTTTAGTGAAACATGATTGAGACCATAATGTTTTACTTAGATGCAAATGATAAATACCTCATTCTCCAAAGAAATAAAGTGTTGTTAGTGAACATATATCCATGCAGAATACGGACCATTCAAGTGATTTATGGATCTGGTGGATGATTCGACGCATTGAATCAATTATTGTTCATAAAAAACGATCACTACGGGAAAAATAACGATTAACTACCCCGGAAAATATATGTCGTACTATATAAGACGACGTTTATCTATAGGTAGCACAAGGGGGGGGGGGTGTTATAGAAAGTCTTCAATTCTTTGCAACTCTTAATCCTAGAGTCGTAAACTCGGTTGTGGTTCAATTTTTTACAACACTTGCTTCAGTTGTGAAACTTAATCCAAATTATTGGGCAACATCTCACACAACTCCCCAAGTTGTTGTAATAATTTGTTTCACAACCAAGTTATGAGTCTTAGAAATATCTAACACAACCAACATAATAGTTGTGTATATACCATTCTCCCAACTATTATTATAGTTGTAGGACATTCTCAACCCATGTTTCGCAACAATATGGTTATGTAGTAGAAACCCGTATCACAACTGATGGCAGCATAGTATAAGACATGTTTCACAATCATTACTTGGGTTGTAAGTACTTCTTACACAACAAAAATATGTATATGAGAAACTCGTATCACAACCAAGTTCATAGTAGTATGACATCATATTCACAACCGCTAACTTGTGTAGCAGAAACATGTATCACAACCTTTGTACTTGTAGTAGAAGTTTGTTTCCACAATCCAGTGCATTGTTGTAATCAACTGTTTCACAAAAAATCCGATGTGTAGAAGAAACAAGTATGACAACCATTATTTTCGTATCACAACCCGTACTCTGTGTAGTATAAAAAATGTATCACAATATTTGTTTGTGTTGTATAATTATAGTTTCACAACCCATGCCATGTGTAGTGATAACCTTTTTTACATGTTTAGCAGTTGTGATTCTTTTACATTTTAGAAAAAAAATATAAAAAATTGCTTTTAGATGCACACAAATATATATAAATTGACGTCCATTCATTCCGATAAAATCCATTAAAATGTAACAGGTCAAGAGATCAACATATAAACAAGTTAACAGATCAGCATTGTTTCCTTAAACACTCATTGTTTTAAACTGATGAAAGCAACAAAAAAAGAACCATTGTCTCCTGAAACACACCCCAAACTAATTAACAGATTATCATATGGCAGGCATTATCAAATCCTTGGCCCATGTGACATAAGTTCCTACAAAATGTAGAACACGCTTCAAGTCACCCGATGGCTTATATAGATGAGCATCATCAACACGAGAAGTAGTCACAATCACTTTGTATGCGCCGAAACCTATTGGCACTCCATGGCACACCATCTTTGGACCTGTTTCAACAATAATCGCGTCAGCAACAACCTCGTTCTCATTGTACCAACTGAGAAACCTGCAAGCTTTACCCTTCCCTAGCACTTCCTCCACCCTTGGTCTGCTAATTGGACTGTCATTTGCACACTGGGGAATAGTCTTGCTTGTGCTAGCAATACCATGGGTGTTGCTAGCATTTCCAAACTGCAGGAAAAATACAACAGCGACATCAGAAACTCATAATGGGAGCCATAAAGACTAACCAGCAGTTTTATAGAAACATAAAAACACTTACAGTTGGACTGGCCTTGTTCAAGTGTGAGCCATCATGGCAGCAGACGCATCTCGAGGTTTTTTCCTATACCAACACCAAACCAGCATGAGACGCAAGTTTCAATTTTTCAACTAAAATAAACGAAAGCGATAATTAGAATCTCACCTCTAACAGTGAAAGTCTCGCATTCATTTCATTCATACTGTCCTTGCACTCTTTGATGATCTTCTTGTAATGGCTCTTGACAACCATCTTTGTCTTTGTCGCTCCATACCCAATACCTCTCAGTCTCCATGGTTTGTCGTCACCAAGAGATTTCGAGAGAAGATCGTCTGTCACAGATGATCCAACATCAGCACCATGCTCTTCTGCTGCTCTTTCAATTCTTTCCTGCATTAGAGTACAAGTAACCCAGCTAGTCACATTTTTGCATCATTCAAACACACATATATATTAAGCAAAGAAATTAACAAAAAATATAATAGAAATATGAGTTGAGTTCTCACTAAAGCCTCCACAACACCAGGATTAGGTTCCTTCCCTTCCTTCTGTTTGTGACCTGTTATCCAAAGTTCGACTCTATCAATGTCTTCTTTTGTATTCCGCTTCTTTTGGTGCAAACAATATGTTATCCACCTAGTTAGCATATGAACACTTTGAATACAATGAACCTATAATGAACATAGGAATAAAAATACACAACATACCATTTTAGCCTCGAGTCTCGCATAACCTTCTCTACTAAGAGTGTGTGGAGTGGTGTGTTTCTGTCTAACTTGTTGCATCTGCAATCTTTTTTCCTGATAAAGTAACTGAATGTCATTAACTAAACAACATTGAATGTACAATATATGAACACAAAAATAATTTAACTTATTGTGATATGAACACTTACTCTGAATTCCCTCGAGCGAACATGTGCCACGAACTCTTCCCACTCATTGACAGTATCATTCTCTGGTTTCAGTGCTGCCAGCTTCATCTCTCTTTCTTCTTCCTCTAGCTCATCCAAGGAGAGGATTTTACCAGCTTTCCTAGACCTAGCCTCTTTCAGATAACTTCCCATCATCCCAAGATAGTAGTCTTTGTAAAAATCATCGACAATAAACCTTTGCTGCAAATACAAGCAAAAGAGTTATAAGAGTTAAAGAGATAATGGATAGTGTATAAATCTTATAAATACATTATAAAAGTTAAAGAGTTGAAGAGACAAGAAATTACCATGATAATCGCCCATATGTTATCTTAGGCCTCTCTAGGGACAAGTCTCCAGTCCTTGTGCTTTAACGGAGGTTTTGCCTAACTAAAACTCCCAACACACTTGCAAGCTGCACCGAAGGATAACCAATAGGTTGATCCTTATTGTTAGAGCTCACAGCTTCCTTGCCATTCTTATCAGTTGTTATCCCTAGTGTACTCATCCTTGTTGGGACGCGTGGAACGTACTTTCTTTTTGATTTTGCCTGCAAAAGAGTTAAGGATGGAAAAACTAAATAAGGATACAACTCAGGTGACTTGCTCATATTTTATCAGATAATTCAGAGTGAAAAGACTTAAGTATGGAAAAACTAACATAAGCAAAAGAGTCATACTTGATGGGATTCAGTTTCATTTTCAGTTCCTGCATCATTCACGTCAACATCATTCTCATTTTTCGTGTTTTCTTTTTCTACCTCTTCAACAACATCCGTCTCTTGTTCAAGTTCTTCATCTTCTTCTTCTTCGTCTTCAAAATATGATAAAGTATCATCAGCATTCCTAAGTTGCACGTTCGGACATGGCCCTGTGTACAATTTCCTCTTTGAAACTCTTCGTTTGGGAACAACTTCCTCAATAAAGGGTGCAGCTGGAGATTCTAATGGTGTGGACTGTTCAACATAGGGTTCAGTAGAAGGTGTAGCTTGAGATCCTCCTGTTTGATATTGTTCCAGTTCAACTGAATTTTTCCTTTTCCTAAGTGATGATCGTGTTGGAGTAGGCTTTTCATAGGCTGGTTCAACTGCACTTTGATTTTTCCGAAGTGTTGGAGTAGTCTTTTCAGCACTTTGTGAATCCTATGAGCTGTTCTTAAACCTAGAGGATGATCACCTTGGAGTCTTTTCACTTTCAAGAATCTCTGAAGTCTTCTTCTTCTTCTTAGGAGTTTGTTTTCCATGAGACTTTTTACTCTTATCTTTTAAAATGATCTGCAAAATAAACTGAACTATGTTAATCAAAAGGAGATGGTAAATAAGTGATTGATACAAGTAAAAAGAAACTGATTTATAAGAGATTTGTTACTACGTACACCCATAGGAGCCGAGACAGAACTTGGCTTGGGCGCTTTTTGCTTGCTTACTTGCTACCTTTTTGGGAAATGGGACCGAATTCTTGCTTACTACCTTTTTGGGAGATGGGACCGAATTCTTGCTCTTTGCTTCATTGTTAACCTGTAACATAAAGTAAAATAAGTTAATCAAAAGGATTGAAAGAACATCATTTACACTAAATACGTAAAATTAAACTAAACCATAAGATATATAAGTCTTCACCTCATTGCGGACAAATTGGATCTTCACCTCCTTCCACACTACGCAACTACTACAAAAACATAACCAAAAATTCAAACTCTAAATATTGCACCATATCTCATCGGACAAGAAATCACCACAAACACGAACATTGTACATGAAAAAACACCACATGTGAATCACTGAGGCTGAATGAGCTGGTGCACTCACTTTCCTATGAGCAAGTCCATTGCTTGAGAACAAACTAAGCAATTGCTTCGCTCATAAGAAAGAGAGTGCTCCATCTCTCATCAAACCTTGCAAAAAGATATTAGACTTTAGCAAAACCAAACCACATATTGCATGAACCCAGCATGTTATTAAAAAACCATCAACCTAAAATAGCTATCATGCTACAAAAAACTTAGAAATAGAAAGCAACCACCAAGCAACCGACACCTGTTGGTTGGAAAAAGGAAGCCCTGCACAATTCTCAGTTGAGAATGAGCCAGGAGTGCA